>NC_056731.1:1258936009-1259061009 GCF_019279795.1 Protopterus annectens
ATCTAACTCAGCACTGCCTTATGCTCTATGTAAGTAAGTTATTTTAGAAGTGTGCTTTCTTGTAGATAGCTAGAAGCTCGAAATATTAGACTAAGTGGTTTTTTTTCTGTGATGTCAGAACTATACTACTGATTTAAGTATTTCTGTGTGATCTCTGAACTCTTGACTAGCACTGTCTGTGTAGTAGAAAGTATTGTCTTGTGGTTTTAATTATGTATTATTAAATATTTTAAAACCTGTTAACTGTGGCTGGTTTGTGTAGAGATAAGTTAAGCTCTACAGTACATTGCATATTTATAGAGTTTACTGCCCAAGTCACTCCCAATAAGCATTGACTGATTAGTCACACTTACCAACTGGATATTAATATTGCACAGTAATAATTGGACACCCTTTTAAAGGCCTTTGAGTAGCTGATAAATATTAGCTGGGTGGTGGCAGTAATTATTACCATATAGTCTGGGTAAAAGGGGCACAGCTGGAGAATCTGTGCCAGCCTTCCCCAGAAGTGGCTGTGTGATTGTATAAACTCTTATCTCAAAGTGTGTGTGTGTCAGCTACTTGGGCAGGGACACTAAGCACTGGTTGGACAGAGAGGGTGCTGGAGATTTTAGCTTGCCCAGCTAGGCTGAGATCTGGACCCTATAGCTGTGCCAGTGGAGGGTCTTACTGGGGACCTGGGGAGCAAGGGAGCAACCAGCCCCAGACTGACTGTGATCTCTGTGTGCTCTTAAGGGAAATTGCACTTTACTGTGTGTATTTGTTATCCTTTCCTCATATATCTGTGAAAGTGGATGTAGCCTCCTTACCATATATAGTACCAAAGAGTACCGTTTCTGATGCAAAAAGTATGTTATTTCAAATTTTATTTTGTTGATAACGATGGTCCCCTGATTTTTTTCTCAGAGCTGAAAATCCCTGCCATGACATCATGAGAAACTGAACACACAATGCCTCTCTAACTAAATTAATGTATAGGCTACTGTATTTCCATGCTTAATGTATCAGCATCGCTGTCTTACTTCCTAGAAAGGCAAGTTGCCAACTAGTTCTTGCAAGTGGAACAATTCCCATTGAAAATCAACACTTGATAATGTAGTAGTGAAACTACAATGCAAGAAAAAAATGGTCCTCTAAGGAGGTTTGTTTTCCTTGCCCACAATGCTTTGTAGTTGTATGCAAATCACTGCCCAGTACCTACTCTAGCATCATTTTGTGGGTGGGGTTGTAGATAAAAGTCCAAGTAAACAGTGAAACTAAAAAAATCAAACAGCACACTATAATCTTGATTTTTTTTGCCAAATCACTTGCAGCTTTAACATGATGATTATAACAGGAAATTAAATTAATTGTAAAAGACCAATGCTTCTCAAAATGACCAGTATACTTTAATCTACCGTTAACTTCTAAATCTGTCCTTAAACTGTCTAAGCTAGCTACCATAATTCCTCCTCTAAAAACTGCTTTTACAAAACAACTAAAGTCTACTGCCAAACAGCTAAATTAGATCCAAAAGCTAAACTGTTCAAAAAACTTGTATACAAACAAATCCAACAAATCCTTACTTCATAATCATATGGCATTCTCATATATAAGGAACCCAGATTCAGACCCAAATGCTGAATCTTTACAGCCATTTTATCACTGACAAATACTGTTTACTCCAGGATGGAAAAGGTAAAACTTACAGGGACAATGTTAGAAGACCTGAAAAGAGCATTCAGATGCTTGGACCATAATATTCTGCTAGATAAACTTAAATAGCAACGTGTTAGAGATGAGGTATGTAAAAGGCTCCATGGTGCCCCCCCCCCCTACCCATCTTATCCGGGCCTATTCAGGCTATCCTGATTACTTTTTCTTCCTTCTTCTCACATTATCTCACTCTTCATTTTTCCTGCAGTTATTCATTCATTCACCATGTTCTATCTAAGCAAGCCTACACTCTGATAACTCTGGAGGAAATAACTGCATAGACTAGGAAGGGGGGGTGAAGTCATGGGGGGTCTACATACTCTGAGGGATGTTAGAGTTTTTTAAATAACTCTTTCATCCACTGATTGCCGGAACAAAATCCAAGATGAAAAAATTCAGTTTTAGTCTTCAGCTTTGTTTTTCTCCTGTATTCTTTCAGCACATCCCACTGGGGCTGACCAAAACTACCGTGTAATATTGCAGTGGAGGCAACCGTATTAAGCTGGGAAGCTGGGAGGTTTCTAGATGTGCTGAGATACATTTTAGAGTTTTTAAATTACCTTTTTTGCCCAATGATTGTCTGAATAAAAAACATGATTAAAGACAGAAATTTAGTCTTACTCTTCAGCATTGTTTTTCCTGCATAATTTCAACACACCCTTACTTATCAAGAGTATCCTGTAATAAGTAAATTAGTCTTAGGGTCTAGTGACTGCTAGGCACCCAGAAGCTGTGGGGTTATAGATGCTATGGGATGCATTTTAGAGCTTTTCTCCAACCTTTTGATCCAAATGTCCTGAACAAAAATCATGCCTATGCTATGGAAAGAAATTCAATCTTATTTTTTTTTTTTTATTTCAAGGAAGAAATAAGTTTTATCCAAGTGTTGATGCTCAAAGCTGACCAAATACCAGTTCACAATAAGCTACGAATACAAACGCTTGTAAGGATAAATATATCTTATCTGGAAAAAGTACCTGTCCTGTAACCCCGTCAATATAGATAGCCATGTTCTGTGTATCCCCCTTAGGTGTTAAATTGAGATTAAAATTAAGGCACAAATGGCCAAAGTCATTTCAAGCTGCCCCTGATTTTGTATCATAGTTTTGATCTTTCTCCCTCATATTTTTTTCTGATAAATTGCTTATCATTATAGTTAGTCAAGAGCCATGGTCAAAGATTCATACTTCTCATTGGAAAAAAAAACTCCTTCAGGTGGCTTTGCACCTACATTTGAATGTTGTGAGGTCTCTACTCTCATGACCTTGAATATTTTAAGATTATGTGACTTGAATGTCAAGTTAACTGGAGCACCCCCCCCCCTTTTGTATACCCACTGTGCGGTGGGAGCATTTTCTTAGAGCAGGGAAGCTTTATTTCTTTCTTTATTTTTAGAGAAAAGAAACATTGGTCTAAAAATAAATAAATAAATATGGAAAATGCACCCCTACAAGCACTACATCCTAGGTGGTCACCTAGTTTACCTGTGGTCAGTGATGGCTGTGGGTATGTACTAAGTTTGAGAACTACCTACTTGATAGATCTTTTACTATATACTCTAATACCTCCGATCCAAAAGTCTTGTCCACTAATGTAGGTGTTCCCCAAGATTAAGTCCTAGGTCCCCTACTTTTCGGTTTATTAACGATCTCCACATTAGACATTATTCTATATGCTGGTGATATTGCTGTTACTTCAGCATCATCATGTCAAACTGAAATTACTGACTCTCTGCAAAGCAATTTTAAACTAGTATGAAACAGGATGCACATCCATGCCTCTCAAAAGTTTGGTATTTGCCAGAAAATAGCCATTTTAGTTAGAAAATACGGTGCAATGACATTCTAAGTGGCCTCTTTAATTTACAGTTTTTGGATTTAAGTTTGCCACTTATTAGTCAATGTGTCATCAGCCCACAGCATCATGAACATCAGTGATGTGATGATGTCAAACTATTGTGACTGTGTGTGTGTATGGGAGGTGAGGGGATCTGGAATGGCTGTTTCATTTTCAGCCTGCTTGCATCACCAGTTTTACAACCAATTAAGTAAAAAAATTAAGATTATCATTTTGTAAAGTAACAAAGCACAGCCAGCATGTTCAAAAGGTACTATGAGTGTATAAATGTCCTTGTGTGTATGCAAGGGTGTAAGTTATACCATGCAAGAATGCTGTAGAAAAATAAATGAAATTAAGTATGAGGAGTTCTCAGACTTCCTAAAAATTCTGGAATTGTGCTTTGTGTACAGTTCTAATAAAAAGGTGCAAAAGGAATGTAGTCTGTAAAATCTGGTGGTATGTAGAAATGCACAGTTTGTGAAAAGGTCACAGCAAGACAGTTTCCCAGGGAAGGAGCTGGTATAAGAGAAATGTAGGGGACAAAGTGTGGAAAGAAACCAACTCTTTTTGAATAGCCTATCACTGTGGTACTACTACATTGTTGTAGAGCAGTTCTTCTCATCTTGATGTCATATTTTTTATCATGCCTCGTGCTGATATTTCATTGTGCAGCTTCTCAGCACCTCTATTCCCTTGTACTGCTATCAATGCTTTCACTTTGACTAAACTTTCCGATTTATGGACGAATGGAATCCAAAGCTGTTTTCTACTTCATATGACATGATGCTAGCGACTCAGGCTCTTAATCTCCCTTTTGACTGAGGGAAGCTTATATTAAGTAAACTTAAAACATCTGTTAGTCTGGACCCTGTAAGTATGGTCTGCAATTCATCTCAGTAATCAAGAGGCAGACAGTTTTTTTATGCAATTTATTTGACTTCTGAGGCATATTCTCGAATATCAGTTGCTCTGTGCCTTTCTGTAATGTAGTGATGTGTGTGTGTGTGTGTGTGTGTGTGTGTGTGTGTGTGTGTGTGTGTGTGTGTGTGTGTGTGTGTGTGTGTGTGTGTCTGTGTGTGTGTGTCTGTGTCTGCATGAATCACAGTGCTGAATATGAAAGGCTCGTTTTTCACCACAAAAGAAAGTTTGGTAATACTATACTTCTTAGCTTGCACTTGTCAAGTCACATCAATGGCAAGCAGTGAAGCAGTCTTTCAAGAGACAGAATGATTTGTAGGCTGTGCCATTTCGGAGCTGGTTAGAATAGCCTATTTTTAACAAGCAATCCTTCCTCACTTAACTTGTGTAGAATGAAAGCATGTTTTAGCTTATCAGCATCAGCAGTTGTAGGCCCAGAACCTGTCACAAGACAGAGCAGTAATAAAAGAACTTTCAGAACTACATGACATTTCAGAGATGCTGATCTTTTTGGAAAAAATGTTCCCATTATGAGCACTCATGTTATGTGTGGTAAATGTTTTTTGCAGATATGCTCAATACATTAATAGAATAATATACATATTAAGGGTGGTATTCAAAGTCATTTCATGAATGCATAAAGGCTATTCTCACAGTCCATGAATGAGTGCAACAAAGCTGCAATTCAAAGAGGCCACTTATGCTAATGCATGATGGCCACAAATAAGCATAAGCAAGTGAAGTCATAATGAGATGCAAATGAAGAATGATGTAACACTACATAGGCTAATGAAGCCTTCTCCTGCCTACTTGCGATTCTTAGTCGAAATTTCATATTTTTCCATGTCATCCACATATTCATTATAAAAACCAGAGTCCCGCTTATTCTATTGACTTGTAATCCTTAATGGTGCTCACTTGCCGGTAACCTTATTTTATGGTGTGAGCTGCTTGTCTTAGCAAGACAAAACCACTTATGCCCAGTGGCACTAGCCAGCCATGAAGGCTTAGATATAGGCATAGGGAAACTCACTATAATTTTGACAATCAGGAGATTCTCAATAGGTTCAGAGTGGTCAGGGATATTATAAGGGTCTTACTGATTAAGCATGGCTACCACAGGGGCACTTAGGGAGATGTGTGACCTTATTATCCCTACAGATATTAAGGTATGTATAGCCCCCACTGTACTTCCTACAGGAAACTTCCAGAGATAGACTGGGAACACACTGGGTATCTCACAGGCTTTTGCATTGAGGATACGATAGCAGTTCCTGGATGTACTCTCGGTGCATATGGATCTGTACATTTATTTCCTTGTGTCACCTCAGGACCAAGTCCAAACTATGCATGCCTTTAATGGGTTGGCACATTTCCTTAAAGTATCAGGTGTGATTGCACCTATATTGCAATTAGAGTCCTCTCTGAGCCATGGGTGAAGTGTACAACAATAGGAAGGGCCACCATTCCATCAACTGCCAGGTAGTTTGTAATGCACACATGTGTATCCCCAGTGTCTCTGCCCAGCATCCTGGTGCACATGGCTCCCATGTCTGGCACACTGGCTCACTCTACAACCTCTTCTTACATAGTAGGATGCAAAGTAGTCATCTTGTTGGCAAGAGGAAAAATATTCTTTTTTTTGTTTGTTTTTCATTTAAGTAGTTATTCATAATAAAATGTATTGCAGAATACTAAACCAAGTTTTCTTTGTTTTGTCTCCCCTTTCTCTCTGTTTTTTTTTTCTTTCTGGTGATGCTTGATATTCACTTGAGCCATGGCTATTGACACCAGTGAGAAATCAAAGTGAAGTTGCAAAAACGAACTTCAACACAACCCTGTCCCAGGCCCATATTGTCAATGAGAGGGTCTTTTACCTCTTGAAGAGTCATTTCAGGTGCTTGGATGAGTCTGGGGTGGCCTTTATTATGACCCAGCTACTGCATACAAAATGCTTACTTTATGCTGCATTCTGCACAGCATGATCGTGCAATGGTCTGGTGGTGAAGTGACCCATGCTGCCACTGCAGCTCCCAGTTCATAGGTTCATAGGTTCATAGGTGTGTACTAGGCATATGGTCCTAGAGCCTTTACAAGCCTAGCCCATAGGATTACCCTGGCATCATGCCACCCAACCTTAGTTCCTAGTGCCTCTGTCGAGTAGAGCCACTGGAGAGAATTTTCTATTTCCCATCCACTCATCAAGATTTCTCTTGAAGAGGGCTAGTGAGGTGCTCTGCTTGACATGTATGGGAAGTCTATTCCATAGCATGGGCAGTCTCTGGGTTATGAACCTGTCCCTCCAGCATGTTCTGTTGATTGTGATAATGAGGTTGAGGTCTCTGGAGTGTGTGGTGTGGAGGGATTGGGATTTCTTCAGATGTAGCATTTCTAACAGAGTTGGGTCAGACATGACTTTGTAAGTCAAACAGAGATCGCCTCTAAGTAGGCAATATGAGACAGAAAATATTTGGAGTTTTTTTAGTCTGTCCATATAGGACAAGTGTTTAAGGCCTAGGATCCTCTTTGTGAGGTACTTTTGTGGCCTCTCCAGTTGTTGCAGGTGTCTAGTGAGGTACATGCCAAATGGGGCATTGTACTCGATGATTGGCCTAATGAGGAAAGATTAGAGGGAGACGATGACCTCTTTCTTCCTGGATGCTAAACCCTTTGTCCTACTATGATTAATGGTGACCAGCCAGCAGCAGTAGTAAGGGTCCCTGTGCAGTAGTCTCATGCACAGCATAAAGCTGTGCAGGTAAAGAAGCAAAGTGTAGTCCAGAACTATGGAACTTGACTTTCTTTACTGTTAGTATTCATCAAGTATTCCTTCTCATCTTTAAATAATTCATTTATTATTTCAGAACAGTAACTCATATTATTGTTTGTAAAAGTCATGTGTGAGTGATCACTGACTCCTGTTCAATGATCTTGTAAGACATCATATAAGGAATAATCACATCATTAACTGCTTTGCACAATAAATTATGCTTAAATGCTTTACATAAGTATGCACTTACTGAATCTCCTGAAGTGGTACAATTAGTAAAAAGTGTTACTTCAGCACTTAATAAAATCTTACAATTGAATGAAAATGTATCATACTGTTTTTTTTTATATTATGCAATATTTCCTCATTTTTAACTAGTTGTTTGCTTAAAGTACTGCACATCAGATTATTTCATTTTTGTCATGCACAATAAGTTGTGGCCTCAGAGACAAAAATATCATAATTTGTGCAGTGGTGAAGGTAGTGGCAGTAGTGTTTGTTTACATGGCAGGATACTCATTTTAGTCTTTAATTTTCTTATTAGTGTTTCCCTGAATACTTGTCTATTATTACATTTAAGTTGTAGGTAACTGTCAGCTGTAACAATGGTAATGCATAGAGCATTAAAGAAGTTAGTGACTGCAATGTTATGTTATCACATACAGCTTTCCCTTAACAATTCAATGGTGTTTTAAGCAGTACCTTTACAAGAATGAAATGCATACAATTGAAAAATGTCCTAAATCCCCCCCTTTTTACTTTATTTTATAAGTTATGCCCCTTTGAGTTAAACATCAACGTGTATATGAAGGTCAAATTATAATTAATAGAAATAGCACACTTAAATCACAGTAGGACAAAGTCAAATGTGTCATTCACATCTTCTAATGATAGGTTAGGTGATGGTGCAAGTGATTTTTAAATGGGGCTAATATGAGAGCTGGATAGTGAAATGGTCCGATGTCGTGACCGACTTGATGCAGGTGATCCCATAGATATTGATCTGACAGTGCTGCAGGACCGGGACTTGGAATCAGATTTTCTGCTGGGTATAGATGAACGGTGGTGTGGCCTATGTGAAATCTCTTATGCTTGTTTCCGTGAAAAATTACAGTACTTTCTTGAGAAGCACTTATAGTCTTATGGGATCTGCCCCCACATGTCCAGACATGTGATGCAGTGTCTCCTTGTCTTCTTCACCTTCCAAAAATGACCCCTACTTGAATCTGGCAATTCCTAACAAGTGTATGAATGGAGGTGGTCAGATGCTTGGTGTGCTAATATAATATGCATCAATGTGATCATGACATCATCCCTACTCTGTGTCATTGCCATGTAATGCTGGAAATCCCAAAGTGTGCCCTGGAAGTCTCTGACAATTTCAAGATGACATTCTGTGACAGTGTCCTTAGCCCTAACAATCTCACGGCACATTTATTGGTGGGCAGCCAATGCTTTATGTGCTTCCTGGTGTAGCTGTTACACATTCCTGTTCATGGCATCCTTTTATAAAAATGTCACTGTGGACACTGTTACTTCTGAGTTTCTGCCATCATCCTGAAAGTGCTTATCAGGGTTTGGAAATACTGGTGCAGAGGTCCACGGGTTTTCCTCCTGTACAAGTGTCAGTGTAATGTCAACATATTCTTCATTTTGTGATGTACTTTCACTTTCTGTAGAGTTACTAACATACTGCAGGGTGTAAAATTTGGCCATTAAGCTTGGAGACTGTGTAGCACTTTCCTCAGGCTGCATCATAAATATAACTAGGTTATCATCATCATCATCATCATCATCACCATCAGCCATTCTGTTGCTGATATCATTCAACTTTATTGGTATGGTGTAATTGCTAGTTTCTACTGCTTAGCCTGTAAAAATGAGTTGAACACATTACCAATGAAAAAGTAGCATATATGACTGTGTGCAGAGTAAGGAGGTGTGGAAGACACTTACCATGCACACTACCTTCATTGTCATTCTGTGCAGATGGTCACCTGTTAATAGTAATTGTCAAGTGTTTAATGTAATCATGTCATTTCACCATTCACTTTTCAATAAAAATATGTGTTCTGTTTTTAAACCAGCCTTCCTGAACAGACATTTGCTGCTGCTGTTGCTGCAGATGTTGGTAATAGCCAGTGTCCACACCATCTCTGATTATTCCAGTCCCATCATCTTCTGTATCATAGTTATCCCTACTAAAGGAAAGAAATATTCCTTATCTGGTGTTAAAGATATAAGTGTTGGAGCCCCCCCCCCATACAGGTACAGGCTCCTTAAGGTGTCACAGTCCATATGGAAGTGGACAATTATCCTTGGTCAGCATTTACCTATACCTTTTGATGTAATCTGTCAAAATATGCAAAAAGGCCGGCAATAGTAAGTACAAAGAAGTGAGGACTGCTGAAGTTCCTAGCATTTTGCTGTTTGCAGTCCTCAAATTTGTGTGAAGAGATGCAGGTGCTCCTGCGACTGTAATTACAAAAAATGACATTGATCTGGCTGTCTACATTTATATCTTGTTTACTGCTTCATTTGAATAGTGACTTCGTTTACACTTATTTATGCCAACATATATACATACACAGCAAAACGCCCAGTGCAGGCCATTGGGTTGTTGTGCGTCTTCTGTCTTTGAACCACCCATGATCTGCATGTGGTCCCTAACTATGCAAAATGTCATAGCATATTATGCAGTTTGGGTATGATTTCCAGTCACAGCCCTAGACTATAGTCTTTAGTTCTGCAATAAAATAACCAATAGTTTCTGTAGGATCTTGTGACTTTGTAATCCATGAATGCCAAGTAAATGGCAATCTGTTTTAGGCTCCCAGTGATTCCTAAACCTCTGCCTAATTCCTTTTTTGTTCTTCTGGAGAAGGACAGTTAATTACCTTTAAATTTTCTTCCCTAAAGACATGCAGGAATGTAGAACATTCTACATTTCAGGTTCCTCATCTAATCCAATCACAGTGAGGAACAAATCAAATATGTGAATCTAAAGCTTCCAATTTTCTGCTAAAATTCCTTGAACTGAGATAATTCCTTTTGGTCTGTGTTGGTCTATTTTCCACTGGAAATTAAAAAATCTGTGTTTTGAAACACACAATATCTTCAAAGCAAACATATTTCAAAGATGGTTGTCAGCCAGTAAATACACCCTCCTTATAGCTCCAGACAAAAATAATCTTTAAAATGGAACAAAACTATTATCTCTAATTTTCAAGCGTAAGAAATCTAACTTAGAGCCTTCTGAAATATTAGAGAACTGATCTATGTACACTGTATATATAAAAAAAACTTTAAAACAATGGAATAAGTTAAAATAACACAGGTTCATTCCAAGAAACGTCGCCACGTGCATCCAGGCCTGCACTCCTTTGGAAGTGAAGGAAAGAAACGCAAAGGGGAAAGAGAAACTCTTTTAAACAAATATGTCAACTGAAACGGAACAAATGGAAGCGCAAGTTTCAAAAACTAGATTAGCAAAAATTGCATCGCCGGAGAAAGAAACAAGCAGGAACAGAAATCCAATGCAAAACTAAAAACTGATCAACTGTGCAGCTTAGAAGACCTGAAATCTGTGCTTCAGCCTTTACAAGCTGAAATACAAAGCTTTTCTAAAAAACTAACAGGCTTTGGTAATAGTTTGGGAGAAATAATGAATAGACTTCAGCAAACTGAAGACAAAACTATAAGCAATGAAATAAAGACTGAAGAGCTCCAAAAAGAATTAAAAACAAAAGAGTTTTCTATAAATGAGATCCAGCAAAAATTAATAGATTTGGAAGCCAGAACTAGAAGGAATAACATCCTCATATGAGGTATTCCTGAAAGTTACAAACAACAGCAAATCCAAAATGTTCTAAGAGAAATCTTTGCTGCATTGCTACGTAGTGAAGAACTGATCCAGGAAATCACTATTGAACGAGTCCACCAAGTACTGCATAAATCTCAAGTAACTGATATCCCTAGACAGGTTTATGCCAGAATCCTAAACTTAATACATGTGCAAAAAATACAGCAGCCAAATAAAAAAAACATTCATTGGGAAGGCCATAAAATATCTTTTGCCCAAGACCTTCCTACGCAAATAAAACAACCGAGGCAGCTACTTTCACTTTTCTGTGCATACTTAATAAATAAAAAAGTTAAATTCCAAATGAAATATCCATCTACTCTAACCTTCCAACTTAAAGATCATAAATATCAGCTGAGCTCACCAGGAGAAGCTAAGTCCGCTTTTCTCCAAGTTTTTAATGAAGTTCTGCCAGTCCTTCTCTACCTTCTTTTTTTGCCCAAGTTAAGCACTTGATCAAGACAAGAACATTTAAATAAGTGTTTAAAAATTCAAATTGATCTAAACTAAAAGTATTCTGTCAAAAATAATTCCATTGCAACATTCTAAAAGAACTGGAAGTCAAAGTCAACGGAAGTGAAAGTAATCGATGAGTGGGCTAATAAATTTATATTGATGTTTCCGATAGTGAATAAATCAGTTACACTCTTACCAATTTCCTATATATAATGCTCTGTGAAGATTTTACAATGAACTATGGTGAGAATCTGCATCTATAGCAACTAAATAAAATAAACTTCAATCATAAAATAAAATAGCACACATAATAAAACAAGGTATGCGACTGTTCCATTATATATTAAGACAGTGTATTTAGTCTGGAATTTTGGAAAAATTGAGTAAGCCATGCTAACTGTGTAAAAAGAAGCATGAAGGTGAAAAGGAAGGGGTAAAGTGGGAAAATCATTAAAAACCTGCTTTGAAAGCTATGAAAATCTTTAACCCCTAAGTCCATAGTTTATTACTATAAAGACATATTTTTCTCCCTTTGTTTTTTTTGTTTTGTTTTGTTTTTTTTTTTGCTTAAGTGAAATAGAAAAGTGTTACTTAAGTAAATGTTAACAAATTATTGAATCAAAGAGGATGGTGTGTCATAAGGTGAGGTCAATGCAAATACTAAAGTTCAAATGAATCTTCCATGATGGACATGATGGTTCTGTAACAAATGCAGTAATAAAATAATTATTTGGTTGTGGTTTTTGAGATGAAGCAAGAAACATCAAATAAGAGTTACTCCAGCTGGGTGTTTTTTTCTCTTCTTTTTTGAATCTGAAGTTTAGAGTACAAAAATGTTGCACTTCTTAGACATGTTTAACATTATTTTGAAGTACAGAGTCTTGAGGCAACTGAAATTAGTATATGCCTAAACATTTGTATAACTCGGTGTACCCGTTGATATATAATCATACAACTGTCACGAAGCGCAAAGCTACACCAGCAACTAAGATAAACAGTTTATAGCGAATACTCACTAATATGAGCCTCTGTTCGCTGGCTGTATAACTATGCTGGAATATTAGTCTGATATCATTACAGCACTTTTAATGCTGAAATAAAAGTGTTATGTGGTAATATTAGAGCACCATATACCCTATCATCTTAGGTAAGATAGTAATATTTTTATAATTTTTGTTATTATTTTTATTGTAAACCTATCTGAGCATATAATTCATTTTAATTTTTTTTAAAAGAAGTTCAGTAGCCCCTGTGGATTATATTAGGATGATATGCATTGATGAGTGACAGGCTCAGTTTGCACGCTCATGCTCATTCTAGAGAAGATGTTCACTTTGGTGTGCATGCAACTTAGCAATGAATATACAGCAGGAGTTTGAATACAACAAGGTATGATTTTATAATGAATCTAGACATAAAAATATGTCTTCTAGAGGCATCTAAGTATAGTTTTATGCAACTGAAATGTCTATTGAAGTTCAGACAATGTGATCATGTAGGGAATGTGGATTCAAAGTAGATCATATTTATTATGCTTTTATGCATTTTTCTGCTGCTTTTTAAACAAATTTTACATTCTTGTACAAGAAGTTTGAATGAAATTATATAGAAAAAATATATTTTGTATGTATAGGTATGTATTTTCAGTTGCAATTTGAAGGTATTAGAATGGTTAGGTATGAGATTTAAACCTTATATGTGTGTGCGTCTTTAAGGCAGATTTGCTGAGCACATATTAGTTTAACAATGCAATTAATGACTATGGAATCTTACTGGATGAGGCAATTTTTAATTGTATTTAAATGTTGTGCTATCAGTGTTATGATTTGGTCTGAAGAAGCGTTATACTTATGAAGCTCTTACTGTTTATTAAAAAGGAGAGTTTTACCCTGGCCGTGTTTTGGTTCGTTTGCTATTGTTTTTATAATCATACAACTGATAAATCTTACTGAGACTTTGAACCTTTTTGCCTTGGAGCTTTGGGCATATCTGAAAGCTCGGTTTAATACCTGTATTTAGTCAAAATGCTTTGAAACATTTTGTTTTATCTAATTAAATTCAAATGCTTCATAGATTATCTATATAAAAAGTGTTACATTGCTTATTTATTATATGTTAGCCACCTAACAAATGTGTTTTAAAATAAGATGTAATAATGGTGTGTGAATCTTGTTAACATAGAGGGTAAATATGTAAATGAAAAATAGATCAATATGAAAACATAAACTGTAAACAATGTCTAGTTTAGTATGCACCATGACAAAATATGTTTTTTCTTTCTTTTTCTTAAATGAAGAGAAAAAAAAAAGAAAAACAGTACATTAGCTTAACACTGCAATTCAGGAGTGAGGTTAGTGAGTGTGGTATTGAATAGAACTGTTCAATCCCATGATGCTAAAAATGATATAGTATAGTTTGTTACTATGTTTTAATACACTTTGGAATTGTAAGTTTAGGAAGTTTTCTACAAGCGTTTATTGTTACTCTCTTTCATTTATGGTGGTTAGGTGGATAGGCACTGGGAAAGTTATGAAAGAGATTTGTGTTACTATGGTATTAAACATTTAACTATCCATAAGTATTACTTCTTGCCAATTTAATAAGAAGGGTTGTACCTATATAAATAATAAATATATATAGAAATATTTAAAAGAAGATGATAGTGATTGAATTGTGGAATGTTAACAGCCTTCAAGTTAAAAAGAAAAAATTTTCTTATGCGTTTAACATTTCAATGAAATGCAAATGTCACCTTTTTGCAAGAACCTCATATGTATAGTGAACAGTTGGAGAAAGATAAAGGTAATGCTGGATAAACCAAATTATAGCAGCAGGAAATAGTACTAAATCAAAAGGAGTTAAAATCGTTATTAAAAAATCTTTTAGTGGTTAAATTATTAACTATAAATCAGATGATAAGGGGTGATGGTGTTATTTTACATGCTCAATCCCCTCATATGCCATGTATTTTTGCTTTTAAAATGTTTGTGACTCATGTATGACTCAGCAAGATTTCATTTATGAAATATACAACTTACTTAAAAAGTTTCAAGACCATTACTTTACATCGGGAGTGGATTGGAACGTACTAATAAACCCTAACAAGTCTAGATCATCCAGAAATAATAGGCAATCATCCCAGGTTTCATTAGCCTTAGAAGATCTAATGAATGACTTCAATTTAGTGGACCATATATTTGTAATCAAGTCAGTAACTTAAGTAAATACACATATTATTCACCTTGCTACAAATCCTGGTCAAGAATAGACTGCTTCTTAATATCTGAACATCTATTGGAATCAGGAATCACATATAAAGTAGAACCTAGATCTCTCTCAGACCACTCCAACATTTCTATTATAATAGATCGCCCCAAAATCAGACCTGGTCAAAGAAATAATGCAAATTGGTCACTAAATATAAATTTAATTAAAAATGTAGTAGTACAAGAAATAACAGATATCGTTGCTCAATTAGAAAATACTATGCCTAAATCTGACATTCTTCATGATGTTCAATGGGATGCGACAAAATCCATAATTAGAGATATACTAATACAAAAGGCCTCATCTACAAAAGACAAAATAAAGAAAGGAAAGTTAGATTGGAATATGAGCTAAAGTAAACAGAAAAGAAGATTCAAAGCAAATACAGTATTGAACTTGAAACTACTTTGTTAAACCTGCAAAAAGAACCATACTCATTACAAACACAAGCCTATACAATTGTAGAACTGAAATTACTTTCTAAATATGCTGAATGGGTCCAAGTCCCATTGAAAACACTAGCAAAACTAATTAATATTAAACAGTCACCTACTATAATACTGGGAATAAAATTTAAAGATAATCAATACACTCAAACTCTGAGATTGTTAAGTAATTTGAAGAAATATATAAAATTTATATGGTCCACAAAAACAGTCTCCTGCAGAAGAGTATGAACAATATTTAAATAATTTAAAATTCCCAAAAATAAGCAATCAGCAAAGTGACCTTCTCAAAGCACCCTTTACAAAGGAAGAAATCAAAGCAGCAATAGATCATTTAAAATCAAGTAAATCCCCAGAACCTGATGGTTTTACAGCTGAATTCTATAAAGCCTTTAATATAATTATATAAGGAGATATGGTATCACAGACCTGTACCTTATTAATTCTAATACTATCCTCATTCACAAACCTAATTCTGATAAGTCTAATCCTTATAATTACAGGCCTATTGCACTAATAAATGTTGACATAAAGATATTGACCTTAGTCTTAGCAAACAGACTGAAAAAGGTACTACCAAATACTATTTCACCCAAGCAATCTGGATTTATTAATAAAAGGCAAGTCGGTGACAATACACTCACATTGGATGCTGCCATTCAAATCCTAGAAAAAGGAAGAAATCCAAGATATGTTCTATCATTAGATGCGAATAAGGTATTTGATAAAGTGAATTTAGAATTCTTATTTAAAACAATGGAATACTTTAATATACCCCAATAATTTATTGACATCATTAAAAACTTTACAGGAGCTCTTATACAACACTTTCAATAAACAAAGTAAACTCATATCCAATAAAAATTATAAATGGTATCAGATAAGGATGTCCCTTCCCCCTAACTTTTTAATCTTTATATATAACCCCTTCTACTTTATATAGGTCAAAAAAACATTTCATCACATGCCAACAATTCGAAACACCAAACTGAAATTTATGTATTTGCAGATGATCTAAACATCTACTTCAAACTCCCTAATATGTACTTACATAAAATCTTGAAGACAATTGAGGACTTTTCAAACATAACAAACTTTGAGATTAATCCATCCAAATCTTTTATTTTTCCAATAAACCCTATAGGACATAAAAGAATATTATTTCCCAGAAACTGAAATTAAAATAAATTACTCATTTAAATATCTGGGAATAAGATTCAAGCACACTCATAAAGCAATAATGAAATAAAATTTACAAAAAACTTTAGCAAATATTATACAAGACATTAATGGATGGAACAATATAAAACTCTCTTTTCTATCCAAAGCAGCTATTACTAAAATGAATGTCCTTCCCAGAATCTTATACTATTTTAATGCAACCAATAAATATTCCAAATATTTTTTTCCATAAAATGAATGCAGAATTATCTGAATTATCTGAATCGGTTAGGATTAGCTATAATAAATAATCCTACCCAAAGGAAAAGGTGGAATAGGCCTATCAGATTTTAAATTATACTATAGAAAAAAAATCTTTCAGATAGCAAATTGCAATGAAAACAAAATTGAGTGGTCCCCAATGTGGGTTAAAATACAGTTTGATTATATCAGAACCCCAAACATTAATCCAAAGTAATCTCCTTTTATTAAACAAGAAAATATTTAAAAAATCAAAATACACAAACTGATAAAAAATAAAATTAACATATTTCAAAAGCTAATAAAATCCTCAAATTTAAAGCATACCCTCGAACTACTACAACCAATACATTTAAACCCAAATCTTAAAATTAACAATAATATGATAAATTTAAACACTACAGTATGGGACTTTTATAAATTAAAGGAACATTCTATTGAGGATATTAGGATAATATTGAAGCTACAAAAATATGATATTATACTAAGACAAATTAAAGACCTAATTAATACATTACAAAAGATAAATAAAAGTGAACCAAATATTGTTATGACAGAATCAATCTTGAAGGGTTTGTTGTCCAAGAGAAAAATGCTGTCTAACGATTACAAGTTAATCTCCTCAATCAAACACCAATCTTCCATACTATATTCAAACTATTGGGATAAGGAAAGCAAAAACATTACTATGGAACAAAAATTGCAAGCTATAGAAAATATGATAAAGCTAACTCCTTTTAAAAATGTAATATATACTAAATTTTTGATAAATAACAATGTGTTTACTAGGTTCATTAAATGGGATCTACCTTTTATAAAACTAACTTGCTGCAGATTTAGCCTGATGAGATTTTTAATGTCTATGTTAATATGTTAATAAAGTATGTTATAATTTCTTCTATGGCCTTACAAATGAGACTCATCAGGTGGATGGATGAATACTTCCCAGGGTCAGTAGTAGGGCCACCTTTATGGAGTGCCATCACCAGTACTCTATACTATGCTTATAGGACTGAGAATGTAGCCAGGTTCAGGTTAAACAACTTATGAAGAGTTTCCATGAGGGCATGTTTAGTACTATTGAACAAACAGCCCAGTATGTTATCTAGTCCCATGGAGGAAGTGTTATTAGTCTTAAACAGTGATTTCAGTACATGTTCTTAAGTTATGGTGGAGGGTTTTGAGAGATACAGAGATCATAGTCTTTGGAAGGTCATCTCACGAGTGAAAATTTCACTAAATTTATTTGCTCATAAAATGCCAATGTCCACATGACATGAGTAGGTTTTGGCATTTAGAATGAGTTCTGTGCATTGTTGACTGCTGTTCCTTAGTATTCTAACATAACTAAAGAAGGATTGTAATTGTCCTTGTCTTCAAATGTCACCTTGAGTTTATGAGCTACTTTTGTATATCTAATGGTCTTTTTTTTAAATTCTTAGTCAAATTCCTAATATTTTTCTTGATTTGGGTTGTTTTCAAACAAGAAACATCTTTATTAAACATTCACATATGCCATAGGCAAGTATACATTTATAAAAATGAAAACAAACCATATTGGCATAATTTTAGTTGCAAACATTATACATCACAAACTGTGTTGGCATAGTTGTAGTTGCAGACATTATACATCACTTATAATCTATCCAGTCATTGTCAGTCAGACATTACATAGCTCATTCAAACCCTGCCTTCTTTTAAACCTCATTCCTATTCTGCATGTATTGTTCCCACTATTCCCATTTTCTGATATAATTTGCTCCTACTCTTTTCTAAAGATCCCAATTCTAGTTGTTTAATCTTTGTTACTATATTCACTACTTCTAGTAAAGTTGGTTTAGACTTTAATTTCCATTTTCTAGTAATTGATTTTTGGCAGCCACCATAATTAGATTCAGCAAGGCCTTACTATATCTAATCAATTACAATTCATTATCATAGCTCAGAAAATCTTTTCCTTAGTTATAACAATTTGCTCACCCAGTATCTCTGACAGAGCAGTTTGCAAGGAAAGTCTACCAACTAATTGCACTCCCAGAAAATATGTTCCCAGTTGCCTCTTTCTCCCCCATCACCTCCAACATTTGCTGCCTACAGGAAGAAAAATTATTTGGAGTGTACTTGGGGTATAAAAATACCTATGTAACACATACAAGCAAAGGGCCTGTATCTTCTAGACATTGTTGCATATTTGGGAGACATACATACTTATATCCTCCTATTGTTTCTTTGTGAATTGTTGACTTGGGGTCATAAGACTTGTTGTATACTCTAATTGTTTTCATTTACTGCTGGCTTTAAGTTGGTGGACTTCCAGGATGGTTTACTTTTAATTTCCTATTGTATATGGAGCTAGATGGGACTGTCAATTCTATCCATTTACTTATGTGGGTATAAAGCTCCTTTGTGAATCTATACGCTGAGTTGATGTCTGGGGTGACATTTCAAGACTTCATCATGGAATTTGAGAAGATGTCCATGCTTAAAGTCTATGAATTCTGATATGCTGATCTGAGGGACTTAGATAGTTTGAGGGAAGAGATTACTACTAATATGGTCTGACTTAATCAGATGAAGAGTTACTAATGGAGTTGTGCAAGATGACACTACATTTGCAAGTGCCAAGTAAAGAATATTTTGACCTCTAACTGGACAAGTAACATTTTGTCTATTGAGTTTTTACTTATTAGATCTAAAAATGTCTGTGGATATCTTTTGTTGGAGGTGTAGGTATTTTAGTCAATTGATTAGCAGTTAAAATCTCCAGGAAGAATAATGGAGTTCTTATTTTTTAATCATCTTTACTGAATTATCAATTGTGGCATAGGCAATCATACATGCATATAAATGAAAACAAACTATAATGGCATATTCTCAGATAGAAACATCATACATTACATATAATCTTCTGTACAGTCATTGTCAATCCAACATTACATAACTCACTCAGTTCCTGCCTTCCCTTAAACTTCATTCCTCCTCCAAAACATTCTGCAAATATTGTTCCCACAATTCTCTTTATTTCTGTATAATTTCCTCCTACCATTTTCTAAAGATCCCATTCCCCATTGTTTTATCCCTATTAGTATATTCACTACTTCAAATATGCTTGGTTTAGACTTTGATTTCCATTTTCTATTAATTGCTTTTTTGTCAGCCAGCAAAATTAAAATAACAAGGCTTTACTATGTCTAAATAGTTCACATCCTGTATCACAGCTCAAAAAAACAATTTCCTTAGTTCTCCAAATTGTTCACTCAGTATTTCTGACAGAGTAGTCTCTATGCAATTTTTAAAGCCTACCAACTCATTACACTCCCAAGAAATATGTTCCCAGTTACCTCTTTCTTCTCCATCACAACTACAGCATTTGCAATCTACCTGAGGAAAAATTCCTGAAATCTGCTTGGGGTAAAAAAAAAAAAACGTGCAAATACTTCCAAGCAAAAATCCTAAATCTTCAATTCTTTGTTGCATATTCAGGATCCATGCATATATCTTCCAATGATTTCTTTGTGAATTGCTTGTCCAACCTTTCTTCCCAATCTTTTCTAAACTCCTTTGATTGATTCTTAATCGTGGAATATATGTGCCTCACTAATTATCCATTTTTGAACAGCAGCTTCTCAACTGAAAACTCTATTAGTCATGTTTTTTTCCCTTAGAATTCCCTTATCCCTTTCCCTTTGCCTATACCCTGATATCAATCCTTTATAGTGCAGGCAGCCTCTACCTTGCCATCCAAATGTATTTTTGGCCTCTTCCAATTCATTAACTTTCCCTCTCTAATTATTTGCTCACAAAACCTTGGTTCCTTTGCCAGTCTTCTCCAGTAGATTCCTGCTCCTGCCCCTCTTGTCCATTCTCTGCACCCCTAATTGCAGTCATCTTTATAGGCAGAATCTAATTTCTCTGTTTTTGTGTTGGCTAAGTTCTTAGAATACTTTCTGCTAATTTATGAATATAATTTTCATATGACTATTGATAATCTCTTTAAGGATCTGCATCCAAAATCCCACTCTCTCCTTTTTTCTTGAGATTCCCCCATTTTATCATAATCCCTTTAGATTTTGAATTATAGCTATCTGCTTGTGCTATGTATAGGAGCCTTAACTGTGTAACACTAAACTATCTCTTCAAATCAGGTAATCCCAAACCATCTTGTTCTATGGGAAGAATCAACTTATCCCACTTGACTCTTGCCCTCTTCCCTCTCAGATAACATCCTTCAATTCTTTAATTGCTATCCACAGATTACCCTCTGGTTGATAAAATATGTCTGACCCATGTATAAAACTAAGAGGAATAAAACATTTTCATTGCTTATACCTTCCTATCCATGTCCATAAACCTCAGCTTCTAGTTCCTCAGTTTTTGTATTATCTTTTCTTTTGTCTCTTCCCACATATCCTTAGCTGCCATAACAGAATCCTTTTAACCAATACTCCTAACTTCTTCATTTTATCATGTCCTAATAAGTACAAGTATTGCTGAACCAATTTGTGTGGCTACATAGTTTACAGCTATACCTTTTGTTTATCTTCATTCATTTTATATCCAAAAAAGACTTGAAACTGTCTCAGAATGTTCTACAACAATGAGATATTCTTTTCTGGTTTTATCAGCTACAAAATAATACCATCTGGAAATAAAGTTAACGTTTCTTGATTACCATGCCAATTATATTCTTGAATATATGAGTCCCACATTTTCTTTTCCAGTGATTCTAAATATAAGTCAAATAAATGGGAAAGAGGACACCCCTGCCTGGTTCCTCTATTCAGACAGAACGTACCAGAGATAACCCCCACACTTTAATCTTTGCCTCTGATCCCTCATATAGCCTCCTAATTAACCTTATTATTGGGTAGGGGAATGCAAATGCTCCCCTTGCCCTAATCATAATATCCTACCTTTCTCTGTCAAATGCTTTCTCTGTATCAAGACCCATTGACAACAGTAGTATTTTTTTTTAATTCCGCTTCACTCTGGATCATCATTTTTCTATTAATGCTGTCAAATGTTTGCCTCTCCCTCAACAAAACCACTCTGATCCATATCCATCAAGTCTGGCAACACCTTTGCCATTTTTTTAGCCATTACATACATAAACACTATATAATCATGGTTTAGAATCAAAATAGGCCTATATGAAGCTGGATTTGCTGAGTCATTACCATCTTTAGGTATTACAACAACCACAGATTTCTTCCAGTATGTTGGTGCCTCCCCTCCTTTTAAAGTACTGTTAGCAAATCCTTCCAGATCTTTATCATTTTTTTCCTTCCTGGCTTCCAAACCTCCAAATGGAATACCATCTATTCTTAGAGACTTTCCTGAAGATTGGTTATACATCAACATTTTTGTCTCATTTCCTCCTCTCCTGTTAATAATTGAGCCTCATCTACCTCTCTAACTTTGGCGTATTTAATTCTTCCATAAATATTCCCAATTCTACTTTTTCTTTATTTACACATTTCTTTGCTTTATACAGATTTTCATTAATTTTCTGAAAGTATATTTAATATCTCTACAGGATCTCTGGTTATTTTCCTTGTTATAGGCTTCCTAAGCTTGGCAACAACCCTTTCTACTTTCTGTTGCCTGAGTCATTGTGCTAATTGTTTTTGTACTTTGGAGTTACTATAAAAACAGTTGCTTAACAGAACTTTTTCTAAACTCATGATTATTACCCTTTAGCACTCTGCAGTTGTGCCTCTTCTTGTTCTATGAGATTCCTTTTATTCTGCAGTTCTTTGTCCTTTGCCAATCCCTCTATGTAATTGTTGTTACTTCTTAACCATATCTATTTTTCTTTTATTTATACCCTATTTTTAAACTCCACTTTCATTTTTTTTCCACTGCCTAGTTATATCTTCTGAAGAAATTTCTATCTTCCCTAATAACTCCAGAATAATTTCCACTACCCATTCTTTAAATACCTCTCTTTTTAACAGATAGGTGGGAAAGCTCCAGTGTCTCATTTTTTAATTCATTACCCTGGATTTTCATCTTAGTTATTATTGGTGCACGACCTGAAATACTTATTGGATTTGTATCAAAACTTTTATTTAACTCCTTACAGCCAGGTGACACCTGTAGGTGCTTCTGAAGTTACGTCCTACTGATGCCTCCAGGCAAGAAATATTGCTTGTTCATATTTGCATTAATTTTAAAACCATGCTACATACAAAGAATTAAAACATTTTATCTTAAAGCTTACACCATAGCAAGCACAACTGTTTTGATATTTGATCTCTGTCTATTCCAAGTAAAGAGATATTAATTCCTGTTCATATATTTATTTATATTGTCATAAACTGTATGCTTTTCTAAATATCTCAACAGCCAAGCAGCACAGACAGAACTGCTTAGCCTCACATAAAAGCTCTCAAATGGATGAACAAAATCCTAGCAACAGTAATGGGGGGGGGGGTTTAATAAAGCCTACACAGTTTTTTTTACTGTGCAGGCATCATACCACACTGCTTACATGAAAATAAGCAGGTTTGTGATCCAGTAAACACTGCTGGGCAGTGGGCATGCACGTGCCAACGCGGGAAGTTCCGTGGCATGCAAATCACCTCATAAATGGTTGAATCTCAGGCAAATGAGACAGGTAAAGTGATCCAGAACGCAGTTTGGCATCCCTGCAGACCCCATGTCAGTGTCCATAGTGTACACAGACAAATTCCTTGTACAGGAATGTAGACAGACAAATGGGCTATAAAAATTCAGATAGATGGACAGAAATGGCATACCACACACAGATATGAGAGAAACTATCTTCTGTGTCTCAAAAGTTACAGAAAATATGTTAAAATAAAAGCATTTTTAATAATCTGGGCATGTTTGCAGGGGGTGCCGCAATGCACAAACATGCTTTATAAAAAACATTAAACAAAAAACATGGAAATAACAACATTAATATCATGAGACAGAAATGTATTTCAGGACCCTGTGTGGAGTATCTACAATGGCGCATTGGTGCTGTTGCTAATGTGGTAGGGCTTGAACGCATGTAGTTTCCAGGTTGGGAGCACGGATCCCTATGCAAATGAGGTGGAGTCACTGAATAGCACAATGGGATAATTGTGTCTGCATATCCCCTCTGTGTAGGCAGAGAACCATGTTGGTGTCCACACAGGAGGTATCTGACATCAGGAGAGGGTGTGTCCAATAACTTCTAAGCTGATTGGAGCTCAGCTGTGCCTGTTTGCATGGTGCACCTCCATGCTGAGCATGGAAGTCTGGGGAGGTGGGTGTGCACTGACTTCTAAGCTTTGTTTACCTATGGGGCACGTGTTTCCATGTTTTTGCGCAGCATGCCACTGTGCTGAGTGTGGAAGTCTGGAGGAGGTATCCACTAATTGCTAAGCTTTGCTTACCTATGGGGCACGTGTTTGCATGGCACACCACATTGCTGAGAGTATCTAAAAGGCAATGATGTATTAATTAGTTTTGACCCTTGTTTAACTTAAATGTGGGCCACTAAATGTCTGATGGACCTCCTGCATATCCACAAAACAAAAATTACCTGTTCTAAAGACTTAAACCTTGCCTGTGATCTAAATAGGACCTGGCAGAGAGATAGATATATATCCCAGAGACTACCCCATCTATGGAACAGGCTCCCCATCCATGTGAATCAGAATTCCTCCCTAATCCAATTCACGTGCAACTTGGACAATTGGATGGGAAACTGGAAATTCATCTCTGGTTTGGCACCTATGTCTCAGATGCAAACAGGTAACCTGTAAATGGTTCATCCCCCAGGCCCATGCTTACACTTATCAAGGGTATCAGAACTTGTCAGAGATTTGATATGCATGGCTAGGCTTAAAAAGGCCCTTGTGGTCATTAGCCTAGTAAACACCTATGAACCTATGAACCTATAAATGATGTTAATGATATACCAGGCAGGTGCAATCCATCATAGGTAGCAAATAACGCAGGCAGCACCTACAGTAGAGCACTATAAAGTAAGCACACACCCAACAATCTGATTTTTCCCCCATGCTCTGCACCATTGGAGTACATACTTGAGAATATTAACTGAAAGAATGCTAGGGGCTGCTGCAGGTCTGCTACATCTGTATGTGCTAGATGCTGAGGTCAATGCTGCTGTTGCTGACAATAGGCCTAGGCAGAGTAGGAGAAGAGTGTTCAGGCCCAGGGCAACTTTGCAGGATCTGGAGATTGTAGAGTGGTACAGGGTGGGCAGGGACATTCTACAAGAACTCACTGAGCTCTGCTGCCCTCAACTCAGACCCAGAGCCAAGAGAGGGGAACCCATCCCAGTGGAAACAAAGGTATGTTTAGCCCTTAGCATAACAGCCACAGGTACCTTCTAAAGACCAACTGGGGACATGATGGGGGTCTCACAGGCATCTGCATCCAGGGTACTCCACCAGTACCTGGATGCCATGCTATCACATGCCAGTGGGCACATTTATTTGCCTCTCACCCCTGAGGTGAGGGCCAGCAATATGCAACACTTCTACCATGCAGCACACTACCCTGAGGTACTGGGTGCCATAGATTGCACTCATATATAAATCAATGCACCAGCCTGTGAGGAGGGTAGAATCTACATCAACCACAAGGGGTACCATTCCATCAACTACCAGGTCATTTGCAATGCCCAGGGCATTATCATGAATGTGTGTGCTGGCAGTCCTGGCAGTTATCACAGCTCCCATATCACAGCTGTACCAGATGTTTGCTAGGGGGTACATCCAACATGGCCATTTACTGGGGGATGCTGGCTACACACTAGAACAGTGGATGATGAGTCCCATCTGCAGACACACCCATGGAGGAATGCCATAATGAGGCACACACACAAACTAGGAACATCATAGAGTGTGTGTGTGGGCTACTGAAGTCACGGTTCTGGTGCCTCGATATATCTGGTAGAGCTCTGCGGTACTCTCCAACCACATGTGCACATATGTTCAAAGTATGTGCCATGCTACACAATATGATCCTGCAGAAACAACTGCAGCAGGATCAGAAAAGGGAAGGGATACACAGCCCCCACCAGTGTTTAGGTCACCACAGCCACACTCACAGGAGGACTCGGAGGAGGAGCCCCCTGATGATATCTCTGTAGCCAGATGTAGGTGTGCCCAGTACACCATGTCATTGGCTAAGAGAAATGCATAGCACATTCACTGACAACCTACGGCCCTAGGGACTGACACCTTACTCCTACTCACATACATATATTAAAATAGCTGATGTCAGGCAACCCACACAGCCTGTACCTATCCATGTATTGACTGTGTACTGCTTGTATCACACAGAGTCAGCCCTGAACTACAGGTCTGTCAACTGCTGCATTCGCAAGGTAAGTCTCTAACCTGCACACTAATTGTAAGGATTACAATAATATGGTACTATATGTATGGATCTGCTGCTGTTAGTCAAGAAAATATAGTGGGCTATTTGGACAGAAGTAACATCCACATGGGACTACAGATACCCAGTCCAATAGTATGTGTTCCTTAATATTCACTAGGCCTTGTGGTTGGAATAGTCATGACATCAGTCAAGGGAGATGTTAAACAGTGGACACACATGATATTTGGACAACTGTCTACTCAAACATATCATGTGCTGTTCTTCCCCAACCTCCAACACAGCAGTGTTCCCATATAACTGCTTTAACAGAAAATCAACTATGGTATATCAGTGGACCAGGCAATCTCAGGGCTGTAACACAGATATCGCTCACACATTGTATGTCTCTCTTCAGGCAGGATAACAATGTACATATTTATGCTGTTGATTGTATGATGAATGACTCCTCTCTGTCTTACAACCTCTGTGGCTCAGTGGACTAGGGAAGCTAGCATGAGTGATGGTGTTGATAGTTCTAATCTGGAATTACTCACATCTTTTGCATGTGAGGTAGTGCTATGTTGGTATTTTCACAGACTGTCATACCTCTCATCCTCTCAGTGCAAGAAATCTGGACAAAGCCAGAAGACTGGGGGGGACAAAGGCCCAAACATATGAACAGACTTTAAATATTGTTCCCATAAACCTAGGAAGTTGCTGGAATTAAAGGTGTTGCATTATTACATATTTTCTGAAGCATATAAAGTCTGAAACACAAATGTTTGTCTGTATTTAGTATAATGTAGTGACGTCAATATTCAATAATTCACCAGAAGACCACAAATGTATGAGGAGTAGACCAAACATATGAGGCAAAACTCTGGACATTCTGTGAAAATCAGGACAGTTCAGAGGTATGCAGACTGTCTGTCTGTTGGTGGTGTAACATTACCAACCACAGTCACTCACATATTAAGTACAGCACACAGCTGGGGAATGCTGTGGACATTTTGAGTGAAGTGCAGTACTGCAGAAACAGGGGCCAATGTTAATATCTGCAGCATACAAAATCCCGGACTGGAATCTAGGTAGGTGTGGCCTGGAGTCACTTTATAAGTACTGACAACCTCATTGGGCATGCCCATACACTTAGTTAAATGAGCTCAATTCTGTTGCCCCTTCATCAAAATGACCTGATATGTATAAATGTCTATACATACAGACATATATGTATACATATCCATCTCTCTCTCACATGCATAGTATATCTATCACCATGTAGTGTCAAATAGATATATACCGATATATATATATAGCTATATATATATATATATATATATATATATATATATATATATATATATTAAAAGGATACATAGACTTCTCCCATATATCTACATAACACATATACATATCATGCACATACACAGCTACATTTATATATACATCCCTGTTATATACATAAATATGTGTGTGGATGTCTGTATTGTCCGACTTACCTTAATAATGGTGATTAATTGTGCATTATCACACAGACATACTGTTGCTCAAAGGATCCAAACTAAGAGCGCAAGAGTACATAATCCACTTACCTACAGACCCCTGTGCCTGCTGGATGTCACCACTTAGACAGACACAGGTGAGCAGATGGTGTAATGTATAATGTTGTCAATGCAAGTATGGACAGGACACACTGTTCCTGCCCACAGGTTCGCCTATGTAACTGCAAGCAGCCACATATGGCCATACTGGTAGCTGTACACACATAGCTAGGATAAAAACAATTATCTCACTGCTAGGATACTAGTTGCAGATAATACTATGAAGCAATATCACTCTGCAGGCCCCAGATGCTGTTCAACACAAGCTTAGTTTGTGTAATCCACAAGTACTGCGCCTGCAATCACATATACAACAGACTTAACCTGTGGCATGTGTGATAAGTACGGTGAACTATAGTGTATAAGACTAGACAGGTAGAGGTTTTAATCTTACTCTAGCCCACTTGGTGTGTGTGTGTGTGTGTGTGTGTGTGTGTGTGTGTGTGTGTGTGTGTGTGTGTGTGTGTGTGTGTGTGTGTGTGTGTGTGTGTGCGTGTGTGTGTATGTGTGTATTCCCCTGCAAAACAAAGGACATGCCCTCAAGGGCTATCCACCTGCAATGGTTATGCACTTTTTGGGCTGTTGGCTTCCAAACTGCCCTCGTCTACAAGGCCTGATGATGTCAGCCACCTTAAGACTATCAGCTGACAGTATAGTATCAGACATAAGCCATGGTACATGGGATAAGCACTGTGATCTATAGTGTATAAGACTAGATAGGTAGGGGTTCTAATCACATTCCAGCCCACTTGGTGCATGTGTATATATCCATAAGCCATAACCTTGGTAATCTAGACAAAGGTAGGGTTTTGCAGTGTTTTATTTGTAGTAGGTGATGTGGCACCCCAAAGGACTGACCACAAAAAGGCCTGCTTATGTCATCAATCATAATATGTCCTAAACTTATAGTACTAGCAGACATTAGGTGTGTTGCATGCAATACATACTGTGATCTGTAGTATATACCATTACATAAGTAAGTGTTCACATCTACATACAGCCAACTTGCAATACGTATGTCCCTTGGCGTGTCCTGTATGCAGTGATTGGAAGTGGTGCTAGCCTCAATGTAACCATGTTTGTGTGTGAGCCTGCTAGAGTATTGTACTTCATGTTATGGTACCATAGGATGTTTGAACTGAACTAGAATAATGGCCATACAACCCTCATGATCATAGACATTGGCATACTCATAGTTACAGGATCAGCACATATTGCCCCAGTCCAACAGGGACATAGGCAAATGCCCTGTGTTGAGATGATGATCACCCAGCCAATCAGACAGATGGCATGTGCTGAGGTGCATTGAGATGCTCTGTGTGCCATTAGGCAGGGTGCTGTTCCAAGGGAGTGTTTCAGTCTGCTAGTCAAATCTCTCCCACAAGCATGTAGTGCTAACATTACATACTAGGTTAATGTCCTTACAGTGAATCATCCATCTGCTATGCTTCCTACAGATAGGCACCATATGCAGTCAAGCAGGATTACACATTGCCTTGTATGCAAGGCACAGATCACCTCTGAGTAGTCTATCTGCCACAGGCAGCAATGGCACTCATTGCAGACGATCCCCATTTAACACATACTGAAGATGTGAATTGTCCTTGTGAGGGACCATACTGTTGTATTCAATTGCCAGTATTGCTTGGAAAGATATGTCAACAAATGGCCAATTACTCTCAGATATCATCATGCTGAGAGAAGGGTACATGGAGGTTATGAGTATGTCACTTACTGGTGACAGTGGCCTCAGCTATGCCATATGATCCCTGCCATACCACTGTAGAGACATGGTGATCTGAGGCACATTAGATGTAAACCTGTGTGGCCAGGTGTGTGTGCCCAGTTCTGTCACTCCTGAGTATGTACAGCACATGTTGTGACTGATGTGCTACTTACCAAGTACACAGGTCTACCTGATGGAAATGATACTACATATATATTCACTTGCGGTTTATGGCAATTAGTATGTCAACAGGCATTTGTTCATCGATACTCTCTTGTAGGCTATTGACATAACTCGCAGACTCTATGAGTGCTCACAGTGTACATGCATCAACCAACATTGTTAGCCACAGTCATGCAGTAGTCATGTGTATTGTGATTACATGGATTCCAAGCAATAGAGGACCCAGGACCACACCCTGTTGAGTACTGCTGCTTACAGATCATGTAATGGAGGCAGATGTCCCTATTTTGCATATGTGTGCCATCAATGGGCCAGTTAATGACCCCTACAATGACAGTACTGTGGATGAGTGCTTTGTAAATGTTGCCTGACTGGAGGTATAGTCAAATGGCTTGGCTCAGTCTGGGGGTTGTACATCCTGATGTCCCCTCACCAAGGTCCTTGGTGACTGCCTCAGAAATGTCCACCACATGTAACAGTCATGCTCCCCCTGTCATGCATCCAATCTGTGTACAGTCAACGGTGTGTAGATCACATATATGTGTGCTGAGCAGCTCCATGATGATTGCCCCTATAGGCATACAGATATGTATACTTAGACAAAGAGGTCTATAGTTATGTTGGTCATTGGATGCAACACCTCTGTGCAAGGGTGGAACAGTTGCCATTGTCCACTCAGCTGGTGTGCAGCCAGTGGTGTCAGTTTGATTGCAAGGGTTTCCCAATAGTGTTAACAATCCTTGTGAGATCACATGTGGGATGCAGCCAGGAATGTTAGCATATGCAATAGATGCTGCGTACGGTCCATTGAGAGGTCAGTTACAAACTGCTCAAAACATATAGGAGAGATGGGACAGGTTGTAGGAATGTCATGTGTCACATGTGGTGGGAATAAGAGTGTGTAGTTGACCAGACAGTATGGGAGTACAGGTTATGTATGAGTATAGACCCATCATATATGCCATCATGACATCTGAGGTCAGTGACATTCTGGGTCTGTCCTTTTTTTTTTTTTTAAATATTTTTATTCATTTCCAAAAACAAGATGGGTCTGTCCTTTGAGGTTACACATGTAACTATACTATGCATTGTGTTTCTGCTTTGTGCTGTGGCTAAAGTTGTCACTTACTGTGTCTACACAACTTCACAACAACACTATGCACTTCATTTAGCTGAGGAGGTTGTGCCTGTATGCTAGGGGTGCACCCTCACACCAACTGTCACACAGCAATGTCCACCTGTTATTGCACAGCCTGCTAATGGCAGTTGTCCACCCCTCAAGTGTGTTGAGCCATGAATAGCCTGTGTCCCACCTGTCTCGTACAGCCAAGTTCATGCAGGTTGTAATGCTGCTGACATAATGCATGGTTGTAGAGCTCTGCATACCTGCCTGTCCCATCTGCAGGGGGATGTGCAGTCAGTATAGGTAAACTATCCCACAGGAGGTCATACATGGTTTTCTTCACGTATATGTCTGTATTGTCTGCAAGGGGGGGTACGTGCTGATAAATCCAAAGTACATGATCTGTGGCCAGATCCCACCAGGGATGACCTCACATTGGAGGGGCTGCAGTGGTCACCCATACTGGTAAACACATTATGCAATATGTTGGTTCCCTATGTGGGGATGTCACAGCACTGCTTTTGGCATTGTAGGTAAGGACCTGGACCATCCTTTGGGCAAGTGAGTTGCAGCACTACAAAGCAACACACTGTGTACATATTACACTTCCCTAATGTGTTTGTCTGTGCTCTGTACAGACACCTTGCATGACTCTCTTCCTGAAACATGTTGGCAGTAACTGCAATACTTACATGCACAGAGGAAAACTAGCATGCTGTTCAAAGCAATGTCCCCAGATCTCTGAGTCCTGTCACCTGAAATGCCATGGTAGGGGTTAGCATGGATACGAGCACTACCACTGTAGTACACCTACTGACACTGGACCAAACACTGTTACCTTTGCTGTAGATCAGATCATACCTACCAACTGTAACCGGCAGAGTCCATTGACTGTTACACTATGCAGTGGATGCCAGACATAAGTCTCACTCCACCAACCATGGCCTGACAATGTGTATGGCAATATTAGGCCAGCAGGCCATGCTGGAAACTATGTACATCATGTACAGAGTGTTATATCAGCTGGTGGATAGGCAGGCATCTGATAGTCATACTCAGGAAACCTACACTGCAATGACACCAGTCACCAGTGGAGTTTATTATTGGCATACCCCTTCTACTTATTCCCTCTCTGCAGTCATAGCCACTGTCACTTACCTCTGATGGAATACGTTAGCAAGTGAGTGCATATTAGGAGCTGTCACAAAATCCCACTCAGAACCAACTGTTATACAGGATGGCCTAAGACACAGTTAGTTGTTGTCTGAGCCATTGACAATGACTAAATGACAATGACTACACAATACTATCCTGTGGGGATTCATCCACCCCTGCAAAATATTGTAGTGTCCGCACACCGTACACAGTCGAGCCATTACACATGAAGTTATGGACACAGACAATAATGTAGCCTTTGACTGTCACTGGTTGGAAAGATGTGGATGCATTCACTGTTGTACAACCAATACTGACAGGTTTGGGATGTACATCCCAGACTTTCACTGAATAAGGCGGTCATCACACCTATTATTGTGTGCAATGGCACCCTTGCCATGTCACTATACAGACTTTTCGTACAACTGCAGCAGCCACCCAGGTTCCATGGTACACCAATACACAGTGTATGTAACAGGACCTACAGAGTCCATGTCAGGAGCGTACATGTGTAGTCTGTCTCCAAAATGCTTTGGAGGGAATGTGTATGGCTCCATACAGGGAGGTGTCAGTTCCACTGTGTACCTCATTTGTATCCATGACAGGACTATTATATGTCTCACCTGTTCTACACAACAACAACATCAGTGTGGTATGCATAGTACATGCTGGTGAGACAAGTACGTAACACAGGCAGTACACTTTATATGAAACAGGGCCCCCCCCCATGCATGTAAAGCACACATCAGCTGTAACACACATCATTTGCAGGTTGCACATTGGGATGCAGAACATGACAATCGTAACTGTTGTTGGACAACTCTTGGTACTGGACACAGGATATATGTAGATGGATCATCTCCATCAGCACTGCTTGTAGATGTGTTAGTTCCCAAAACCCTGGTGTTGCTTATCAAGGGTAGCAGATCTCCTCACAGATTAGGGATGCATGACTATGTTGAATGCCGCCATTGTCCTTGTCAGCCTGTTATACACATATGAACCTATGGAGCCATGCACTTATAGTGCTGTACCTTTCTGAAGACATATTACTGCTGTGCTGGCATGCCATCCTGCCCTGCTGTAATTCCACTGTGTATCCATAGGTTATCCCAACAGACTGCTGTAACAGAAACAGAAACAGGTCCGTGACACACCTGTCATTATGTAACTATACAGCCAATACAACATCATACAACATAAGGTACACAAATGTATGTGGTGTACTCATGACAAATGCCAGCAAACAGTATCTGTCAGTAACCACTACAAGTGGCATGATGAACCAACACTGTATTACACAAGTACATGTTGACTGATATAGTCACCCTGTGCATCAGATACATAGCTTCATTTCCCTGCATCAATGGCAAGGATGACAGGGATGTAGCATAGGTATCATCACTTGCACAGGGTGTTATGTGGGGGTGCAGGAGGCCTGGGCTGGCCCAAACAGTAGACAGCATGTGTGTGAGTCAGGAGGGGAGCATGTAAGATGGACCATGGAGAGGTGCCGTGTGTGTCTGTAGGTGATCTGCATTTGACACTGGTGTGTGAGTGTATGCATGTACATAGTCAAGCTCAGTGCTAGCCTTACATGTGTGTATGTTGGATAGCTTTGGACTGTACATGGTAGAGTAGACAGTCACTGTCTCCGGCCCTGAACATGGGAACTGTCTCTGCCAGGAGTTGCACTGGCACCTCCATGCCCAAGGTCAGAAGCAGTGCTAGTACCTGACAGTGACTGCTGTCTGCTGAGACTGTGTCCCCCACGGGACTGTCCAGGACCATGAGCCCATGGCCTGCCACATCATGGTGTGGACAGCACACTCCCCTCTATAGTGCTGGATTTACTGCCACTATGGGACCATGAGTGTACACAGCCATGTGGACTCTCAGCAGATGGGGTTGCTGACCTAAGTCCACAGGTCCAACCCTCAACTCCAATGACATGTTCCAGCACAATTTGTGGTCCAAGATAGACACTGTCTCAGCCCATCATCTGTCTACTGCATCAGTGAACCGATCCATGGTGTTCCAAATGTGGTGGAGGCAGTCACAGATGTCAGACTGTGCTGCATCCATAACAGTAAGCATACGTCTGATGTTGCATTCAGAACATTCCTGTGCCTCCATGATGGCCTGAAACATGCACCAAGTTACCCGTGATGTGACACCTGCAACAGGTAATGAATGGACAGCAGGCCTCCTACAAGCACCCCTGTCAATCTGCCTGTGTGGAACCTCACCACAGCTCTCTGGTTATGGCCAGTGTCTACACTCACTGGAGCCATAGTTTCCATAATTTCCTGTTCAATATCCCCACCCTCTGACTGTCTTATATCTGTGGCCTCTGGGGTTGGGATATGTGTGGGCATACAGACTGTGTGAGGTGACAATGGGGGAAGAAGATGGATGTCTACCTCTGGGACAGATTCAGCCCCTGACACCCCCACCTATGCTTCACTGTGGGCACCATCATCATCAGAGTCCAAAGAGACACTGATATCAGGTTGTGTAGGGGACAGACTCCAACCCCCACAGTCACCTGTAATAAGAAAGAGAAAAGCAGTACATTAATACCTGCACTATTGTGTACAAAAAGCCTCCAAGACTCATAACAATGAAGACCCACAACTGGACTAGCAGTCAAACAACTTTCTTCTATGCTTTCATCCACAAAACACTTCCTCAGAACAAAATAGAAATTCAACTCAGAACCTTTATAACAATCACTTGAAGTAAAGCAAGTAAAACATGACCAGTAATATTTATCTTTTAATTAATTAGTATGACACTATACTTGATAAAACAACACATAAAAACCCAGTACAACTCTCTTAACAAATATATGAAAATACACATTACGCTGCCTAATGTATTTACCTTCAACCTGTTGTACTTTAAAAGTAATTTTAGATTCCTTGCCTCATCTAAACCAGGTGCCTTATCTGCTCTTAACTGTAACTGCCAAAGTGCATCTGTTTGTTGACCTACACTCCTGTGACTACCCCTTCTAGAAACCTTAGGTACCTGTTCCAGACTGGAATGTAAAAACATCCTACACTGTTTACATATGTAGTTATGTTTACATAGGGCATTATTCTGGCCCTTAACTGTACTAGAATATAATTGTCCCTTAACAAAACAAGTGTCATGCTTACCAGGAGCAGGACCATGGCCTTGGGGAATACCTGACAGTCCTGTGAAAAGTTGAGGGTAGAGTAATGTCAGTGCCACCGCATGATGCAGCACAACAAAGTAATATGTCCATATATCTCACATTTACAGTAGCTACTTTGTTACTTGTTGTATTGGTCACAATCTGAGTATGAGTGTATAACTGAGATTAAACACCCCACCAAAGAAAAAAGACCTGACACCCACATAAAAGTATCTACAGCCCGACACACTGACTGCTACAGTATTACAATGCTGATCGCAGTAAGCTTACCTGCAAGCTCCTCAGCTGTGGAAACTGTGGCACCCACCTATGAGTTGTATGTTGTGATGGATGCCTGGGAGCTGTTCTGTATGCCTAGGTATGCCAGGAATTCCTCAGTGACCAAGAGTGGTTGATCGACTGCAGGCCATCCATGATGTGCAGCATTTATAATGTCCTGCCCTCCTGGTCCATGCCATTCACATCACAGACAAGGTCTTCCCACAGTGCAGACCATTGTTCCCTGCTTTGTCTTGTCCTGGATAGTAGGATGTGATGATGTTGCCTTAGTGCTTGCCGTATAATTTAATTCTCCGCATCCAAGAAGGGGGCATGGTGTCTATGTTAATAATTCCTGAAGGGCAACAAAAGGGGAACACATTACAGGATCACATATGTGGAGGTACACTATGTATAGATGCAGCAAGGCTAAAATGGCTGGCACTATCCACTGCTTGCTCACACGTGTCATTCTCCACAGTGAGCAAACAAAGTGTGTGGATACAACTGAGATAGTAGTAAAAGTCAAGGATTCCCATGTGCGCCATGACAGCTACAGCTGTATTATCATACACCCAACACTCGGGTCTACTGTGGTGTGTCCCCTATGGGCAACCCCTCAATAATATGTCATGCGGACAATGCCACATGAATAGCAGCACACTATTACAACCACTATAAAGGGACAGTCCAATGAGACCAGTGTGCCACAATGACAAAAAACAATGCTGAGTTGATGTTTTGTACATCCTATGTAGGTGTAACGGTCGCTGACATTTCATTATCACAGGTCTAAGACAGGTTTAATGCTGTAATCACTATTCCCCAAAAGTCTATTCATGCACCTGCAACCTATTGTACACCAAAACATTTACATACCTGATGGAGTGCAATACTCCTCTGCTGATATGTGGTGGTAGCATATAGTTGTCACAATGGCATGCTCTGTGTGAGGAAGGTCTCATACAGAATGGTTACGCATAGCCAACTGGTTGCCTTTTAAACGTGCTTCCCAGCAGCAGGTGATTACCTCTAAATCAGTCTGTGGTTCTGAAATGCTAATTGCACCTAACACAGCTGATTTGCACTATAATCAGCCAATGACATGCAGCCACTGTAGAATATATAAGACCTTCATGTAGATTAGGGCCCTTTTCTGTTATGTAGTGCTGGACATTACTGGGGTGAGAAGACTACATCATCACAGAGGGCAGGTCTGCAGCAGACACCTTTACATAGAGATGGGTATACTACAGGCTGCAGCTACTGTTGCAGGCAATAGGCAGAGAGTGTGAAGGCATTGAAGGACAACAAGCTGTAGGAGTAACTGTGGGAGCTGTGTCAGACTTGTTGTAGAGGTAGATCAGAGTGAGGGTACCCATTACACTCCAATGAAGGCATCTGTTTAAGGTAAGTATTTTAGACAATGGTATCAATAACAGAGTACTAGGGAACATGTTTGGTGTGTCCGTGAGAAAGATGGGGTGTGTATGTATATATATATGTGTGTGTGTGTGTGTGTGTGTGTGTGTGTGTGTGTGTGTGTGTGTGTGTGTGTGTGTGTGTGTTTGTGTGAATATATCCATCATTCGGTCATCTGCCAGACCATGAATTATAGTCTGGTAGTAACTTGCAGCGTGTATGAGGGCAGTCCTAGTTACAAGCAGGGACTTCAAACATGTATTGTTCAGCTGTGGTAATCTGCACTGTGATGCTGAAAGGATTGTGTGGTGCACTCTGATATTAGTGGCCCTCATTTGCAGTACCTAAGTTGACATTCTCTGTGAATGCATATTACTGCATGACGTAACAATTTATGCACATATACATTTGCTATAGGGATAATGTGAAGTATGTTCCTACCTGCAGGCCTGTGACTTCCTTCAGTTAAAAGCAGTCAATTCATTTGACATCCATTGTGTGGATAAAGAGTGCATGACTCTGTCATTAATTGCTGACTTCACAATACTTAATATTCAGTGCTACACGCCACTAGATTTGAACCCAGGGCTGTGTGTGGCAGAAATGTACTATTTATGAGGCATTTAACAGACTGAGTTACTGAGTCACTGCTATAACAGGAGTATTTGTAAGAAATATGTGCACACCTCCAGGCTGTGACAAACATGTTCTATATCCATCAGTATGTGTAAGGCTTTATATGGATGTATTTTTGCACCAGGGTCCAGTTGCACATGTATTTTGACATTAATGCCTTAGCAGGTGTCTTTCTACATGTTGCTGATAAAAGGGCACATGTATCTGCTATCAGAGACCTCACCTACATCCATTATTATATATTTGGCTTTGTAGTGGTGTACTATTGCACCAGAGTAGCCAGGAATACTCCCATGTTTTCCATTAATTTTTATTCAAGTTTGTGCGGCGCAGTGCACATCTCTGCTAAAATGCGCTTAATGACCATAACTGGCAATTACTTTGTTTTTTTTTAAAACACCTATCTTAAGTAAGACTTGTGTGGCATGGCAGGTTAATGCATTGGTCTGTAGGTCCAATGGTCTCAGGTCAAAAACATGGAACAGGTGTTTTATTTTGTAAATGTGTAATTGAATTTTAAGACACATATAATCAATATAGCTCTATTTAGATGAGCTTAGCCAAGCTGCACAACATAGCGTACCGCACAGCATTGCGCTAAACAGTATAAAGAAAAGAAAAATGGGGAGATAGGAAAGTGGTGAAATGGGGTGCAAGCAGGGGGAAAACATAGTGGAAATCAGGTAGGGATGTGCAGGAAGGGTGTAGGGAAAAAACATAGTTATCCATTTCTTGTACTGCAACAACTCTGCACTTTGACAGAATATATACATGGATTTAAACTCTCACCCACAGAGAGAGGAGTGAGGACAACATAACTGCATTGTCAAGCCAATTGGACCAAATTATTTGTGTCCAGTGGACAGGTGGGTGAAATGGAGAGTTATGTATGGGGCAATTTTTTTTTGGGGGGGGGGCACAGGTGCCCATTTTTTTTTTTTTTTTTTTTTTTTAAGTGTGAATGGAATGTTGGGGAAGGGAGATAGATACATGTGAGAGAGGTAAGTTGGGTAAGTGAGGATGCATTTGCAGACAGACAAGACAGACAAGACATCAGACAGGAGTGGTGTGTGACACATGAGGGGTGAACACCTTGGATAGGGAAGGTCTTGTGGAATCCAAGTCCCATGTGCCTCCAGATGTCAGCAGAGTGACTCACATCCTCACCCGTGGGGCTGTCGGCATTGCTCCTTCACTGCCCCAAGGGCAGCAGTGGTGGAGGCTGGGCACCAGGGTGAGCCTGCCCCACCAGGTCGGCCAGCATGGACTCAATCCCGTGCAGGCAGTGTTCAAACCCACACCAGACTATTCTGCACACCAAGACCAGCAGTGCATCCTGAGTGACAACACCCCTCCACTACCACTCCCAGAGGGGGGATGGGCCTCATCCTGTGAGGTGGTACTACCTGATGCCATTAGTAGTGCAGGGGCAGCAGAGGGGGCACCACTGGTCTGGGTCCCAGACATGCTGGGATGTGGTGCCATGGCCGGTTGAGGCAAGGTAGAGGATCAGATGGAACCGGCCTACCTTGACATGCTGTGGTGATAGATGTATAGGTTAAGGTTAGTAATAACCAAACCATACCTCTCAACCTGGAAACATCAACAATCTGGACAAAGGCCCATAAAAAATAGGTACAAATCTGTATGCTGATTAACACAAAATTTGCATACATAATTATGTAACCCCGCCCACTCCAATGGAATTGTGGGATGCCAACTGTTAAACGCAAACTGAAGAACAGACAACCAAAATAAGATCATGAAACACAAACTAAGCAGAACAATAGTGTTTTATTTATATTAATATTTCAACTTGTGCAAAACTAAAATACAATTTTCATTGATAAAAATAAAATTAAGTGCGGCTGCCAAAAAGCCAAAAAATGTAAGGGGTAGGGTGTACACAATACATTACACAAACTGACATTACACAGTATCGCAACACAGGTGCAATATTATATTATTAGCAACCACAGCATACACATACTATGGGTAAAATATGAAACAATTACTATCAGCTTACTAACAATTTCAGCTACAAAGTGCACTGAATGGTTAAAATCTTTTACTTTATACTTGCAAAAAAAGTTCTTTTGATGACCTAATATTATAATTCAATATTATTTTCCATGAATATACTTAAGCTAACATTACATTGCAGTTTCATATTCATTATGCTATGATATATTATTAATCACATCATCCTACATAATATCTCTATCTATAATCCCTTCCTACTTCAAACACTACTGCTGACACCTTCTTAGTAACTGTCTCTCTTTATTCCTCCTTAAAACATTTATATTGGGGTACTTTGCACTACCTTTTACAACTGGAACAAACTCAATTATTAACACTGTGATACTTTTTCTACCCTGACATTTGACTATTGCTACAATTGTGATACTTATCTACTCTGACATTTGACACTGGGATACTGTATCTATCCTGTTATTGATCATTGTTAAAACTCTGATACTTTATCTACTCTGACATTTTATTTTCTAAATTCCCTTAACCTCTGCATCAGTATCTAGTAGATTCACAGTTATGTCTTCTTAGTACTCTGTGTAACTTAGAATTATTTTTTGTAATACTGTTATTATAACTAGTTGTATTTTTTGTAATACTGTTATTATAACTAGTTGTATCTTTGGAGCTTTTCTCCCCAGGACTCCATTGAAAATGGGATCCTCAAGGCCCAATGGACCACCCTGGTAAACAAACTGCAAATAAATAAATAAATAAATAATAATCGCCAACCAGCACCCCATGATAGCCTGTGAGATATGAGATACACAAGTATGCATTGCATCAAAAGTCAGTAATGGATAAACTGAAATTAAAATCAGCAGAAGCCAGAAGCCACAGATACAGCTCCACAGAATTAATTATTTAGTTATATGACTGCAGATATTATGGCCATACCTCTCAATCTATTAGAGCAAGAAATCTAGACAAATTCATAAATAATGGGGGACAAAACAAAGGCACAGAAATAGTTAGTGACACTGTTTATATATTGCTCTTCAAAACTTAGACTGTGCCTGTGGACAGAATAACAGATTTTGCATAGCATAGCATGAATTCTCTGAAGGAAGAAGTCTGAAACTCAAATGTAATGTCTACTGCCTGCCATTATTTTCTGACTTCAGTCCTCAAAGATCTGCCACTGCCAGTGATCTGCCAGAAAACTACAATTTTATGAGAAACAGACCCCTAGCAAAAAGCTTAATTCCCTTAAGTAGTTTCAAGTATGTATAAGCACCAAAAGGAAACATGTCCCCCAGTGATCCATCTCCAGTAGTTTCAAATATGCATAAGCACCAAAAGGAAACATTTTCCCCAGGCTTGGTTTTGATCAGTTTCTCCTTAATTCCTAATGCAAACTAAACTTGAATATCATCTTGGTGACCTCAGCTTTTGCATGGCAATCTGATACACTGCTGTTTAAATTTGTTGGTTTGCTAAGTCATTGTATAATAAATGTTAACATACCTCACACTCTTGACACAAGAAATCTGGGCAAAAACACAAACAGGGGGACAAAGGACCAAAAACAGGGACAGGTTTTAAGTACTGCTCTTTGAAAGTTGTTAGAATACCAGAGTTTTCATTAGCATGTATATTCTGAAGAATATGATGACTGAAACTCAAATGTCTGTCATCATTTAATGACTTCAATCTGCAGTGATTTAACAGAAAACTACAAATTTTATGAGGAACGGACCAAACATATAAGCCAAAAATCTGGACATTCTGCAAAAATCAATGGACAGTTGAGAGGTATGAGCTGCTGCTTAACAGAAACAGCAAAATAACATAGAAGCACTGCTGCTGGACATAAGGGTCTGTTTAATCTAAGGCATAGGTTTGGCATCAAATGCTACTACAGATGCAATGAGACATGCTAAAAGGGCAGTGGAGAGAGACTTATTCAGAAAGACAGGGTAAATTTCCTTCTCTATGACCTAATCCAGTAAAATTCTTTGAAGGATTCAGCTTGTATTTTTAATCTTGTATTTTTTTTTTTTTTTTTGAGACAACGCAGCCATTATTTCCTGCCTTTTCAAACTCACTGAAAACAAAAAAATAAATCAATAACACATTTAGAAACATAGCATTTTTTCGGTTAAAAAGTGTGTCTGCCAGTGTAAGGTGTTTTGCTATGCCTTACTATATTTATGACTCAAGCATCATTCTTTCTAATAGCACTCCCATGCTATAAAAGCAAGCCGAAAAATGTTAAACTCCTCCAGAAAATAGATACAGTACTCGTTTTTCTATCCCTAATTTAAATGCAGTTGTATCCCCCTTTCCCACCTATTGTTCTCCAGCACATGCCTATCTTAGATGACATTGCTCATGCTCCTGCATACCGCTACCATTAATTTAAAGAGCCCTGTTTCTATTTTTGGCACTTAAAATAAAAGCAAGGCTGAGATGACAGTATAACTTGTTGACATACTCTATGTAACCTCAAAATAGAAAGAGCTATATATTCTGTTTGTGAAAAAAAACATGGCTATAGAATATTTTCAGTACCTTCCAAAATGGTACAATTACTTAACTCATGGCCACTCTGTGCTTTACTGCCCTTCATCCATCCCATTTCACACTTGAAAGCCTCAGCTACATAAGAACAATCCCTATGTCTATTGTAAACAGTCACAGTACTCCAAGCATAAAAAAGCAAACAATACCAACATCATACTAGCCTTTTCAACACCGCTCGTTAATTTACAAAGGCTCGTTGGATTACTTTGTAAAATGTTTATAACAGAGCTAATAGGGGAGCCTCAAATCAAAGGCCTGAAATCAAGAACACATTTAAAATATAGTTACTACTTCCTAAAATTTACAACGTTGGCAGAATAGCAGTTGCTTGCATTAGGATGCATTTTCTAAAATACATGGTCTAAAACTCAGACACGTGCTATTATTTAGTTATGGCAATCCTCAACTTGTTAGAAAAACACCAATATTATGAGGAACAGCCCAAAATTTGAGGCAAAATCAGGACAACTGGGAAATGAAGTTTATAGATAACAATCGACAGCATTGTAAAACATTCACTCTGCAATAAGTAAGCTATCCTTAATCTGATACCAGTTAATATAATTCTGGTGTTCACCAAACTCGGCACCTCCTGTCAGACTGCGTTCTCTTAGTGAAACACAAGATTGTCTTTCCTAACTCCTCAATCAACTATGTTTTATTATAGAGAACTTGACTGATCTCTGACTTATTTACCATTACAGAAGAAAGTTCTAAAGTTCATAACTTTAAATCATTAAAATAACTTACATCAAACAAACAAAATGATCAAATCCCACGGCATTAATACACACCCCCTCAAGCCCAGACATATTCCGACAGGCTGGCAGGCTGATCATGAAGCTGATGTTACCACGCAGGCCTCCATGCGATGACGTCAGTCCTAAAAAAAAAAAAAAAAAACAGAAAAAAAAAAATTTTAAGAAAATTAGGGGTGCCACTCAGAAATCATGGCACCCCATTATTTGGAAATCAAATTCGGTACGGTTGAGAGGTATGAACCAAACCATTGTTAGTATTAACAGAATGGAACATCATTTTAATTCATACAAATATAAATGAATATATAGTATGTGTAACACAACAGTAAAGAACAGAACAGTCAGTATGGTAACAGCATGCCAGTAAGAAGTAAGCCATAAGGGCAACTTAATACTTAAAAAATAGTCTTTCGGCTTTTCCCGATTAGGGGTCGCCACAGCAGAACTCCGGTCCGCTCATGATTGGCAGTGGATTTTACTGTGCCAAGTTGCTGGCCGGATGTCCAACCTTCAACGAAGGCATGCCCATTCACGCTCGCACCTACCTGCATGTCTTTAATGTCACTCGACCACGGGGAGGACATACAGATTCCACACAGAAGGTGCTCCAGCTGAGAATTGAACAAAATACTTTAAAAATGTATGTTAATAGTGAATCATAATAACACATAACAATATTACATTATATTTTGCAAAAAATACAGTTAGTTTAACAACATATGTTAATATTAAATCATAATAATAAATGACAATAGTAAATAAATGAAGATAAGGGGTGGAGCGAGAGAGAGAAAAACATTCCATTAGTGGCATTGCAGATTATATCCCTGAAGACACTGATAATAAATACTCTACAGGTGTGTCATGTCACTTTTGGCACAGTGACTACAATTCTCCTATAGCTGATGTAGCATGTACATACCTCTCAAGCTGTTTACATGGGTTAGTATGGGCCAAGCAATGACATATGCAGGTACACAACTACAGAGAACAGTTTCACATAATGTGGACTTATATAACTACCAAGATGTTCTGTAAGTGGATTTGGTAATACATTGCAATCCTGTGACAGACTGATTAGGCAGTTTTAGTTACATTACGAGAAATCATAACATTTGAGAGGTATGTTTGTGTACAGTACCTAAACTAGACAGCCGTCATGGTTTAGTTGGGAGGCCTGGGGATAGAATCCAATAGCTGTGACTGCAGGGGACATCTGCAAATAATGCAATAACTGACTGCAGCTTACAGACATGTAAGGAATGCAGCCATACTGCAAATAAACCGATTTATTTATGAATCAACAATGGTGATGAACAATTTCTTGCTATTGATTTTAAAATTCTGTGAAATCTAAACACAATATCTGCTCATAATATGGGCTACCTCACCCATATACCTTTTGTTCCTGGGGAGAGAGAAAATGTGAGCATTACATGACTGATACTGAAAATCTTGTGCTACATACCTCAGGATTTGAACCCAGAACTGTATGTGGAAAAATGTACTGTGCACAAGGCATTTAACAGACTGCAGTACTGAGTCACTGCTGACTACTGAGTTGCTGATACTGGCCTAGAGATAACCTGGAACCATACTCTGAGCTGAGCAATACACGTTACAGGACATTCTTCTTCCATTTCAGAGCTATTACAGTGTTATAATTGACTGCAGTGACTGTAGAACACACATGCATGAAGTACAACCATACTGCACATATTAATACAGCTTTATTTTAGAATCAACAATGCTGGCAAACACTTTTTATAGGTATTGCTTTGAAATATCTGTGAGTGGGCTACCTCACACATATGCCTTTATTACCTAAAGTAGGAGGAACAGAGAGCATTATGTGACCAATATTGGCCTGGAGGCAGCCTTGAATATTTATTTATTTTATTTATTTATTTTACATTTGTTGACCGGGCTAGTCTAGCTGGATATATGTCCATTTTCAGTAGAGGCCCGGGGAGAAAAGCTCCACACAAAACATGAATGAACAGACTTGTTAATAAAAACATACAATAAAATAGAAATAAACATCAACTTGTTAATAAAATCAACATACATTCTGGAACTCAAACAGTTAGAGATCATACATAAGTTCGATCAGATTCATAATAATTTTACCTAGTACATAAAAGGATGTGCAATATAGCATTTGCCATAGAGAATAATGGTTTAAGCTCAGAGGGGTAGAAGTAGAAGGAGAAAGTGAGATAAATAATAGTGATGGGACAGGAGTCAGGAATGAGAGAGTAAAAGAAGGAAGACAGTCAAGAGGAGGTGAGGGAGCATAGTAGGACAGCAGGGGTGAAGAAGTAGGGTAGATGCTAAATATTAAGCAAACAGAAGGGTTAAAGGTACAGAGTGGGTGGGGTGAGGGAAGTTACCCTGGAGTAGTACAGGAACAAAGCCAGTGGTTATGGAAGTACAGTTTGATTTGTTTTTTGAAGAGAGGTAGGGATGAGATTAAAGTTAAGTCTTTAGGCAGCAAATTCCATGCCCTGCCAACAGTGTTTGTGAAAAGGAGTCACCAGCTACGTTATGGGCCTTTATGGGTTTGGTCATAAGTTTACAGGAACGAAGAGAGGTGAGATTGTTATCGGAGTATAAGTTGTGATAGAATAGGAGTGTTATTAGGTTGGTACAGTAGTTTGTGGGCAATTGTGAGTTGTGAGATAGTGAGATAGTTTTGTAGTTCCAGCCAGCCTAAGTGTTTCAGATTAAGGCAGTGATGGGTTCTAAAAGGTTTACTAGTGGCGAAGCGGGCAATGTTATTGTAGCAGGTTGCTAGTTTGTTTAGGTTAGTTTTCTTGAGGTTGGTGAAGATAGGATAGGCGTAAAAGAGAGTAGATATAAGATGGGTGTGAGCAATAGTAGCTCTTGTAGAAGGGGTAAGAAATGGTTTAATGCGGTATAAAGACCCTATTTTTCTGTTAACTGATTTGATAGTATTGTTTATATGTTGGTCAAATGAGAGATTGTTATCAATGGTTATTCCTAGCAGTTTAGTTGTAGTATCAGGAGAGATAACAGTGTTGTTGTTTGAAGAGATGGTGAAGTTTAGTGGAGGGGTGCGAGTGGTGGGGGTAAAGAGGAGAAGTTTGTTTTTAGCGTTGAGAAGTAGGTACCGTCTAGAGAACCATGTTTCTACTGTGTTGAACATAGTTTGAGTTAGTGAGTTGAGATCTGGAGAGGAGGATGCTGAGCAAATGATGGTGGAATCATCAGCATATTGAATGCAGGTAGCTTGAGGAATTACAGAGTGGAGATCATTTATGTAGAGGAGAAGAGGAGAGGACCAAGAATGGAGCCCTGAGGACTCCAATAGTAATGGGCAGTAAGGAGGAGATGTGGTTTTCCCAAAGAATGGCTTGTTGTCTGTTACTGAGGTATGATGTAAACCATTTGATGGCAAGGCTATCAAATGAGAGTGATTCAAGAATACTAATTAAAGAAGAGTGGTTGACCATGTCAAAAGCTTTGGAGAGGTCAATGAATAGGCCAGAAGAGACAAGATTATTGTTGCGATTGTTGTTAATGGTATCTACAAAGGAAAGGAGGGCAGTGGTGGTGCTATGGTGAGGTCTAAAGCCATGTTGACAGTTAGCTATAATATTGTGAAGAGAGAAGTACTGTAGAAGTTGCTGATGAATACATTTCTCCATAATTTTTGCTAAAGGAGAAAGAAGAGCAATAGGTCTAAAGTTGGAGTAGTCAATAGAGTCACCGCCTTTGTGTAGTGGGATAATATGAGAGATTTTCCAAATATCAGGGATGGTACCTTCTTGGATGGTCCTGTTTATGAGTATAGTAATTGGGTAAGCTATTTCTTTGGCTGCCTTTTGAAGAAAAAGGGAAGGGAGTTTGTCAGCAGAGGGGGTACAAGGTTTTAGTTTGTGAATAAGTTTATAGATGAAAGAGGTAGGGATAGGTTGTAGAGTGAAGTTGTAAGAAGAGTTTACTGGATTATTTGGAGGATAGAAGTTATTATTGTTTAGTTGTCTAGCGAGAGTTTGAATAGTTTCAGTAAAGAATGAATTAAAAGCGTTTGCAGTTTGGAGAGGCGTGTCTGGGTCAGCATTTAGTGGGGAGGGAGTTTTAGCTGTTCCTGGTGAAAGGAGTCTATTGATTGAGGACCAAAACTGTTTGGGTTTATTTAAGTTGGTTTCTTGTAGTTCATAGTAGAATTTTCTTTTGTCGGAGAGTATAGCCTTTTGGTAAGATTTCTAAGATGGCGAAAGTGAAGCAAGTCAGAGTTAATTCTATGGGACCTCCATTTGTTCCAAGCCTTATTTTTGGAGAGGATTAGTTTTTTGGTTTCATTTGAGAGCCAAGGGGCTGTTTTAGATTTCATTCTAATAGTACGCTCAGGAGCATGTATATCCAAAATAGAAAGGAAAGTAGAATTAAAGAATGATACTGCTTCATTAAGTGGAAGAGTTTTAAGGGGTTCCAGTTGCAAGCTCTGAGTTCATTTTGAAATAGGTCGATTTTAAAGTGTTTAGTGGACCGTATTTTTCTTATATTAGGGAGATGGAGATAGTCCGTCTTCTCCCTTGTAATGTAAGTTAGGCAATGATCACTGAGGTCATCAGGCATAGTCCCGACTTTGTAGGTGATGTTCATATTGTTTATAAGAATCCAATCTAAAATAGTTTGTTTCATACTTGATATATTAAGCCTAGTTGAATAGTACTATGAGTTAAGCAATACAGTATGCAGGCCATTAGTTTTGCATTCTACAGCTATACAGTGATATAGTTGACTACAACCTTACCATAGGCAATCAATGCATACAGCTCTACTGCAATGGTTATGACAACACAATCCTGCTGCACACCATTCTGCTTACTGGTATTAGTATTGTTTATTGCAATACAGTTGTTATTGTTCATTTATTGCACTACAGCTCTAATTGCCTATTTATTGCACTACAATTGTATGTGCCCATCTGCTGCACTACTGTTGTTCTTCTATATACTTTATTGCAGTAAATGCTTTACTCTTTCTTGATTATTACACTACAGTTAGCATAATACATCTATACTTTCTACACTCACAGTGCAACCTGGCCAGGTGCCCAGCATGGGACATGAAATTCCAAGCCTTCTCAGTTGCAGCTGTTGGGAAAGAAGCACACCATTACGCATATCAGTTCTGTAGACATTCAGCTTGTATATTTGTGGGGCATTCCCTGCTCTAGCTTCTTGGACCCAGGTGTCCAAGATTCCCCCTCTTTCTCCTTTTCAGGTCATCATAATGGTGATGACAATGCTTACCTGTATGGGGTCTGCCAGTAACACTGGTGAGCCAACTGGTCTCAGGCCTCTGCCTTACACTTCAAGCCCTGGAAACCACTCTGCAGCATTTTTACCAGGAACCCACCATGACCCTGGACTCCTGAATACCCCACTTCTGCACTCGAAAGCGTGCGCCTTCACCAGCACCACCTGATGTAGCAGTCGATTGAATTTCAATGAATGGTGCAGAATTCCAGCCTATTGTGCTTAATATAGGCTGTTTTCCTGCCCTTACACATCATTGAGAAACATTAAAAAAGGTGCAGTGTCACTTAGCAGCACTCAAACCAGCTAAGCAGAGTTGAGCAGCACAAAAACTCACACAACCATGGTTTTAGTTGAGCTTAGCACTGTGCAAGCATTGGTAGCTGTTAGTATGTTTATGCAGTGCTTAGCATGGTTCAGCAAAGTTTAGCAGAGCACAGCAGTGCCATATTTCACAATTTTATTAAATTAAACAAAAAGTGCACATTAAATTACAAACATGTTCTGCCTGCTATGGACTCGAACCCAGGACCTACTCCACATAAGGACATAACTCTATCCATTTAGCTACTTGGATATTATTAAAGCTAGTATAACTTCATATATACTACTAGGCTACCTATTAGTGTTGCTGAGCATTGCGTTGCACCACTCAAACATGCATAAACAAACCTATAAATAAATAATTAATTACATTCAGTTTCTATTTTTATATGTCTGGCAGCTGTCAGCTATGTATGTATGAGTGATGTTCAGCTCTGCAGCAGTCTGTGCCACACAGCGCAAATAGCAATTGCACAAAAAAATTACAACAGAAACTAAAATAATTAATTATGATAATTGACTACATCCGTTATATTGCTGCACTTCATGCCACACCATGCCATGCAAACATGCTGAAAAATAATTTAAAAAAAGGTAAAATAAAATCATATAACTTATGTATTACACATTTAACACAATTCACAGCATTTCAACAGTAGTGAGGTGCATTACAGGGAGCCTCACCCTATACATAACATCTGACCAGGCATCCACAACCAGAAGTAGCCTCTACATATCTCCCTACACTGATCCAATATCCCTGTTTCTATGCTGTCCCTCAGCAGCATGCCATCATTAATATGCATGGCATGCTGCTGAGGGAGAACCACGGCCGTGCACATAGATACATTCTGTGTAGGCTCTACACAGTGCTCACATGGAGTTTATTAAATTCTGGGTATATGTGTGTAACATGAGTGGTTACTGAGATATTATAAGTTGTTTACACAATATTACAAATTTAATAGTTGTTATGTTTACTGTGACTAATAAAATCCAGTTTAAAACCTATACCTAAAGAATACTACCACTATAAAAATAGTTTGTGCTGATGAATTTACAATTTACACTTCTTTAGAAACTCCTATGTTTCAACACACATCATCATTAATTTGAAATGTCAGGACATAATTTGATTTTATCACAAAGCTTAGGCTTCACCCACTGGAAGCTGTGGTGCAAACATCCAGAGCTCCAATGGAAAGAATGAGTTAAATGCACACATTTCTGTCTAGCTTAGCCCAGTTGTAAATCTGGGAATAATATGTAAATACTCACTGAGTTCCTACTACTGAATTCACATCTTCTATACCAAATGTGTTCTTAAATTTCTTCAAAAATCTACCTTATTTTGTTATATGTTCCCTTTTAGCCCCCCTCAGATATATCCACACTCTTGCAAATCAAATTCCAGTCCCCACTTATAAGTTTCATAAGCTCCATTGTAGCAGTTTTAATTGGAACATAAATGCATGCCAGTGTAATCCTCCTCCCTTGCCAGTAGTCCCTTACTTCCACAAACTAAGCATTATTATCTTTTCCCTCTTCTATGACTATTAGATCTTCACTACCAATTAATATAAGCACTCCCCTTTTCCTTTGTCCCAGATATTCCACTGAATAACCACCCTGAAATAATTTAGCAAATTCACATGCTCATTTCTTTCCAAATGTGTCTCCTGTAGCATAGCAATTTGCACTATGTATTTCTTAATACAGTTTACTACTCTTTCTTTTTTATATATACCTGTGAGACCACTCATGTTCCAAGATAATATGGGAAGTGTTGCCAACATGATAAGAAGTTATTGCCCCTGCCTATTGTGTATAACATCTTTTTTAAAATGTCTATTTTCAGTTTTTGTGTTACATGCATGCACTAATGTTTGGTAGGTTGATCTGTTATACAGTTGTTTCTTGCCATGTCTTTTGAACCTATGCCACATCATACAAGACTTTTTATTTTAAGGAAGACCCTCAAACAAAAATACTCAAGAATAACCCCATGACCTATTAAGTTACTACTAACACACAAAACTATGTAAATCTTCAAATAATGAAATTTAACCCTCCTAATAAGAACAATTGTCCCATATTAACAGCTAGACGCAAATACTTTAATCAACCTACAATTAAGGTTATCCATGCTAAGATGCATGGTACTGTCTGTGCTTCTACTTACACTAACTGCTGTTTGTTTTTGTCTTATTTGTCTTTATTCATTTCCCAAATGTACAAAACTACTTGCTTTCAGGAAACATTAACTTTTAGCCTTAAAAAGTCTTACCCTTTTATCAGCTAGTCCCCATAGAAACATAAGAAGCAGATACATAGTTGATGTCATCTGCAAGCTTCTCATGTTACACTGTGAACATTTACAGTATTTGCTAAAGGAAAACTTTCCATTATATTCTGTGTTCCCTTATTTACTTGCTTCCATATAAAACCTATTTTTAAATTAAGTCAAGGGCCTTAGTCCTGTCATTTCCTGTTGCAAAACTAAGAAAAAGCATGTCATCTCTATTTATATAATGATCTGTATACTTTTACATCTCATCCCATATCTCAATAATACATGATTACAGCCTATTATCTAAAACATGCTCTTTTCCAGGCATTCTTCTCTTTTTACATTGTAATGCCTACATTTCCTTTCAAATTAAAAAGAATAAATATAGGAAAAGAAAAATAGGCACCTGTTTGCTTTAGCATCCTTGTAAAACACACAAATAACTGAAAATGCTTTACTATATAGCATGCAGTTTATGCAATGGAATGTTTCATAAAAATACTGTTAAGAACAAAAACTGTTTTACTTATAGTTATGTCTTTCCCTCCTCTTCCCTTCCCTTTAATGTTCTCCCAAACATTAATGACATGAAGTATGGTGAATGCTTTGGAGTTACCTACAAGTTTAACAAAGTCAAAAAAATTTCCAGTTTTTGTTCCGCAGCCATATTTTACAAATGTGATTGATGCTTTGTAATCCCAGATTTATCCATAATTTCCAAGGTGCTGGTTTTCTTCCTGTTGATCCCCATCTACCAACTCCAGTCTCTTATACATTTCCAACATACTCACAATTCTTCTAGTCAACTCTTGTTCTTTTCTTTGTCTCTGAAGCATTTTTCTTTGGAACACTGGGAAAGGTTTCACTGGCAAAGTCACTCTATGAGCTTTGTTATGAGAAGAATAAGAAACAGAGTCCCCTTCTGTTTAAAAGCTCACTTTTTATTGGGCAAACGTTTGTATTTCCTCCTTAGCCTGTTCTACATCAAAAAAATGACAGATGCTCCAGGAAAAAAATATTCTGAATGTAGCTAGATATGGTAGCTTGAATCTCACACCTGCCTCTTGACATGATTGCTGGAATAAATTTGCTCCTCTTCTGCCTGGAGTACAGTGAGTAATCATTTTCTACAAACACTCTACTGCCTCCTGCTTTTAATACTTTGCCCTTCTGCCACGGCTTTGTCAGAATCAACTATTTCTGTTGGTAGGATTGTATCTTTACTAATGCAGGTCTTGACTGCTTTCTTATGACCAGGTTTGGAGCATACACACAATGTTCCCTTTTATTTAACAACTCCTGCTGTGGAATACCAGTCTAATTTCTTATTTGTGCTTTCATAAAATTAATACATTCTGTTCCTTCCAGTTTTTCTGGTACAGCAGCAAATCTCAGGTTTTCCCTTTGTCCTCTGAGCAGTTTCATGTTCAGACAGCCTTTTCATTTCAGCCTCTGATTGGTGCAGTTCTATCAGTGCCTCTGATTGTTGCAGTTTTATCAGTGCATCTGAATAACTGTTTAAAGCTTCTTCCATTTTCACAGCCTTTTGTTATTTGAATTTATATGCATCTTCAGTATTTTGTTTATTTTAATTAGCTCTGAGCACATTTGACTTATTTTTTTCCTCTAGATTACTGGAAGTAATGTCTTGTACCAAATCTGGAGCTTGAACTGGTTTTTGCTGAACAGCTGCAGAATTCTTCCCAATCAGTGTTTTCTCCTTACCTTTCATGGTTGATTTTCCTTAAGGTTCTCTAAATTGCTTCTTAGCTGGCATCCAGGTAGTGCATGTACTAGTCAACTGCTGAAATGTATCCAAAAATACAATTTCACTATCTTTCTGTTCTGAGTTTCTGATTTCACAATTACAGAGCTGAAATTAAGCTGTCATTCAGTGGGCAGCCACACTGGAAATTCCTAATAATGGAGTTTTTACTGATGAAAAGTTCATCCCTAACATTTAGAAACCTGGTAAGAACTTATTGGGTCAAGGAAGGTGTCCTGCAACAGTCTATAAGCTTGTAGTTGATTTTGTTTAGAGTGATTTGGAGTTCACTATGTTCAATTTGTAGGTCTCTGGGAATATGCTTAGAAATTATATGCTTGCTGACATTATGGGCACATGAGTACAGTTGCCATAGGATCTGAAGGCTTGTTAGGTGTAATGTGTGGCATGGTGGGAGCATGGTCTGGGCATTTAAACCATGGTTCTGTGATTACATATATATATATATATATATATATATATATATATATGAATAACTTCCAAATTAAAGAATACTTCAAGGTCAGGAAGCTTGCTCTTTAAACTTCTGGCGTTCAGTAGAGCCACCTTAATTTGATCTTGTTTTAATAGTTATATAATTATGTTTGTTACATTGGAACATTCATTAACTGATCTTTGCCTAACAAAGGCACTATGGAGACAGCATGGGTGTTTGCCAGTATGAGGAGCCCTTTGAATGAGAGGCACAAACCATCCTCTGCAAAACAAATATGACTGTCAGGCATATAGTTCCATACTGACACATACTGGAACCCTCTGAATGACAACAATTATTTTGCCAATTGTTAAATCCAATTGTAGATCATCGTGTGTGTATATACCTTTAAGAAGCTATCCAAGGGCTTGCCCATGTGTATAAATACTGAGCACTTGCGAGCTTGACTGCCATTTTGTAGTTAGCTGTTGAGATGTAAGCATGTATGTATGTAAGGTCTGTCTGTTAACTAGTTTGTGCGTATTTAATGATGCTACTATCCATCCTTATGTGTTTCTATGTATTAAAGCATCTAAACAAAAATCCCTTCCTTCTTATTATATGTGTTAGAGATGAACGAGCGACATGGTGCCAAAACGACATGTCTAAAGGGCATGAAGTCAGAACTGCCATATCCAAAGTGCATGAAGTTAGAGGTGGCATGGCTAAAATGACTAAAGGCACTTGCTTAGAGCTGGAAGAATATGCAGTAGTGGATCATCCCTAAAATGTGCAAACTTCGCAAAACAGGTCGGAAATGACTTTCAGATATTAAAACTTCCAGCACTATTTCTTTTTCGTAAAATATTAAATGAGGCATAAAGAACATTTTAAATGATATACGCATAAACCAGTATGTACGATATTGATAAAAATATTCAAATTACTATGGAAAATGTTTGAACTAAAGTCCAAATTGCATAAAATTAATAAAATAAGGGGAAGCGACCACATTTTTCAATATATGCTTTGCTAATCCATATTTTTATATTCAGCAAAGATATTCAAGTTATCAGAAATGTATAAAGTGTTTGCATGTTTGTTCAGTGTTACAGTAAAGCTATTTCACAAAGTACAGCCATTACAAGGCATATTTCACAGAATACAGCCATTATAGAGCATATTTTTCAAAGTAAAATATTTCAAAGAGTTTATTTTGCATTTGAATGTTATTGCAAGCTAACAGAACTGTTTGTTCATACATAATTACAAGGGCCATATTTTCAGTGTGTTTATGTATACTTTGTGGGCATGGCAGATGGATTTCGGAAATGCAGTGCACTTGTGTTTGACAGTAATATTGCTGAGAACTGCAGAGTGTCTGAGCAAGGGTATGACATTTTCATACAGGCTGTATTTTCTGATAAAGATGACTGTACAAAGGCATTTATTCTACTTAACTTAGCTGGATCAGAAGCCATAGAAAGGGAATGCTCATTTGTATATGCATCTGCTATCTTATACAGGAGAGAGGGAAAACCATCATACTGTTGTACTGGCTGAGTCAAGAGAGGACCCAGAGTGCTTAAAACATAAATTTAGAGAAATTAGTAGCCCCCAGACAAATGTTACAATGGAAAGGCACTTATTTTACACAAGAGAAGAAAAGCCTGATGAAACTTTTGCAGCATACATAACTGACCTGAGAAATAAAGCTAAAACGTACAGATTTGGTGACTTAAGGGATGACTTGTTAAAAGACAGAATTGCATGTGGTATAAAAGATGATGCTGTGAGAAAGATTTTGCTTTGTGACTTTGATTTAATTTTGAATAAGGTCATTGAGATTTGTCAGATATACGAGCTCACAAAAAAGCACACAAATATGCTTACAAATGAGAATAGCTCTAGAAAGCACACTGTTAAAGCTCATGTTGCTAGCATAAAGCACATGGTTAAAAGAAACTGGTCCAAACACATGGCAGTAACTGTAAACCCTGCAGCACTCACTGGTAAACGCCAGAAATTTCTAGCAAATTCCAGAGTTTGAACAGTCTCAGTGACACATAAGAGTGAGTCAGCAAACCTCAAAGCATGGGCCCCCAACCAGTTTCATTGCCAACTGTCATAATTGTGGTAGAAAACATGAATCTAAAAGGGATAAATGTCTAGCTTTTGGTCAACAATGCCACAAATGCAATAAATGGAATAATTTCAAAAGATTTTGCAAATCAAAAGGCTCACATTCTTTTATCAAAATGGAACATTTTAAGAAATGAGTTGATCGATTAGACAGTAGCAACCCCATTTTTTATGTAGATGATGTGTCAGTCCTTCGTGAAACAATAAAATATAGCAAAGGTAAGGCTCCAGAGTCCAGGTAAAAAGTAGAAGAATACACCAATAAATCCTTCCAGCAGCACTGACTTTATTAAAACACAAGCGCTTTCACATATAGCTTCATCGGGTGTATATACTAAAATAAAAACAAACACCTTTTAAACCATTCATTCTAATCACATGACATCAACTAATTAAAATTTTAAAGAGACACTGAAACAAACACTATCACTACAAATTTAAATATGTGATGCTCACCTACGCTCTTAACATGTTTAGCTAAAGCATTAATATTACTACCTTTCTTTATATGATAGAGATACTCTCTTATTCTCTCTTTTAAAGTACGATCTGTTTTGCCAATATAAAATTTATTACATACCAAACAGCTAGCTAAATTGTGTCACAGGTCGCATTCACTTTGATATCAAATATATATCCAGTATCAGGATGTTTAAAATATAGATCCGTATTTATCCATTTACAAAAGTTACAGCTACCACATGGTTTTGTCCCATATATAGATTCATTACGTATTTGATTTCTACTTGTACATAGCCTTCTCTTCAAATTTTTCTTATTTTTAAATGAAAATTGAGGCTTTATTCCCACTAGGTCTCTTATTTGACTATCAGCAACAAGAATATTCCAATGCTCATTAATAATAGATGTATATTTTTTGATATCAGTAGTATATGGGATACACATTCTCAGTTTGTTATCAGGTGTCTGTTTATTAACTTTTGATCTCTCTGAAAAATAAGGTTTAGCTCTTGTCCCTCTTAATTTCCTAACTTGTCCATTATTATTATCAATCATCCCTTCTCCATAGCCTCTCTCTAAAAGTTCAGAGGCTGTTGCTTTTATTCATTTTTCATATTCATCATTCTACATACTTAATCTAGAAGCTCTTAAAAGTTGGTTCTGAGCTACATTTCTAAAAATGTAATTGGGGTGCATGCTGTCTCTTCTTAATATTTTGTTAACATAACATTCTTTTCTATACATCCTTGTAGTAATTCTATGCTGATTGTCTTTTTCTACATACACATCTAGAAAATCAGTACCTTCAACTGAATAATTTAAAGTAAATTTTAGAAAGTTAGATGACCCATTAATAAATGTAACAAACTCCATTAGTTGTGTGATGGTTCCTCTCCATAAAAGAAAAAGGTCATACACAAACCTTCTATAAAATAATATAAAATCTTTATATGGACCTCCTAATAAGTATTCAGTTTCCCAGATGGACATAACTGCATTCGCATAACTATTGGAACAAGAACTCCCCATTGCAACACACAAAGGTGTTTGTTTTTATTTTAGTATATACACCTGATGAAGCTATATGTGAAAGCATTTGTGTTTTAATAAAGTCAGTGCTGCTGGAAGGATTTATTGGTGTATTCTTCTACTTTTTACCTGGACTCTGGAGCCTTACCTTTGCTATATTTTATTGTTTATTGGACTAAATTTGCTTGTCTGCAAAGGTATTTGGTGTTTATTGGGCGCTACCTTTTGTTTGTTTGTCATTTTCTACAATTTGCCTGATAACACCGGAACTATGGCTACTGAAATTGAAGAAATAGAGTTGGATTATTCACCAGTTATCAATGCGCAATGGACAGAGACGAATGTCAATTCATTTCTAAAGTAAGTGATAAAGATAATCCGCTGTTTATGAAGAATTTTACCATTGAGCATGATGAGCAATCTGAAATTGATTATATGGCTCTAAGAAGTGATTTATGTGCTTTAGAGAAAGAAATGTGTAAACTGAAACATACGCAATTTGAGAAGTTTCATTTGGAAGCCTGTTTGTCGGAGAAATTAATACCATGGGGACTTAGAATATTAAATTGCCTGCACAGACTGACTGTGACTCACTTTTATTAAGTGAGTGGCAACAATTGAATTTAACAACCAGTTTAAGCTATTTGAATTTGCTGATACGGGCGGCGGAGAGACAAGAGGCTATTCTGCTTGGAACTGTAAAGAATAAATACTTAGAGATTTGCAAGAAATATACTAGCGATATCCTTATGAAACCGATGACTGATATTATAGACAATGTATCTCTATACAAAAGAAAATTGTTACAAATTAAATATTAGAAAACTTCAAAAAGACTGTAAGGATTTTTCCCTAGGGAATATCTTCACTTGGCCTCATGAACCTGTTTCAATCCAGAGAACAGTCATTAAAAGTAATACATCTAATTATAATACTATAGCTGAACAGCCTACTATTACATCAACGGAAGTTAGTATGGATCGGCAGACAGATGAGCCATATGGCTACAATGAACGGGATTTAGGAAATACTACAGCAGCAATAGAGGTTATTAACACTACTATACAAGCCCCTCTTGATTTAGGTGCAAGAAGAAAAACCCTTGTTACTACAGCTGAAGTACACAGGGTAGTTGATGATTTGCCTAATCCTCTTGGGGCTGATAAATTAGAGACCAATAAAAGTTTTTTAGGAAATCTGAATACCATTGGTTTGAACTTCCCACTCCCCACCAGAGAGAGATCAGTAAACAGAAGGGGAGGGGGACGACAGAGAAGTCAGCAGAGGGGAAGGAGCACCACGAGACACAAAAGGAAGTTAGACGAGGACAATATCAGCCCTTATACCATCAAGAAAGCATTCCAACAAGTAAGACACTAGTAGTAAATGTATCCACATGTTCTTTATCCAGTTTTGAAATATCTGTGTTGGAAAAAGGACTTTTATTTATACCTAGTGTAGAAATGGACATTACAGACATTATTTTTGATTTAAAAATGTTCACGCGTAATTTGACATTGAAGTCTATGTATCAGCAAACGCAAGCCTTGCATGTGTTTTGTTTTAGAAAACCGAGGGTATTTGTGCCTAAACAAACAGCCCTAGTTAATGCCTTTGAACAAATATGTTTTTCTGATATTTATAAAGTATACAATCAACAGAAAACATATAAGGCTAGAAATAAAAGGTGCAACTTAAGTAAAGATGAATTTAGGGCTTTGCAATGTTTAGAGAATGAAGTTAATTTAGTTATAAGGCCCACAGACAAGGGTGGACAAATTGTTTTATTAGACAGCTCTGACTATGATGTTTTGATGTATGAAATGCTTAATGATAGCAATTTCTATCAGATTGGTACATCAACACAAATAAAAGAGATGGTAATTAATATTCAAAAGCTAATCAAGCAGTTGGGGGATGTATGTATCATAGATGCTGAACTTGTTAAATATTTTACTATAATTAACCCCATTATTCTATGAGGCCTGTAGTTGCTGGGAGTGGCTGGAGCACGGAATCAATTTCAATTTTCTTAGAAAAAAATTTTAAAGTTTTATTAGATGGTTCAATTTTTATTCTAAAAGATACCAAGCATTTTTGCGTGACTTATATCAGTATATAAATCAAGGTTTTTTATTTTTGAATATTATTTTTGTTACATTGGATGTGATTTCCTTATTTACTGTTATTCTAAATGGAGCTGATATTAAGAGCTTAATTGAATTCATGGAAAGAAATGGGACTATTGATGCTAAGAAAATTGAATTGATTCAGATACTAATGAATATAGTGCTTGAAAATAATGATTTTGTATATGGTGATACCATTTATTGGCAGAGAAATGGTGTTGCAATAGGGAGTTCTTGTTCCAATAGTTATGCAAATGCAGTTATGTCCATCTGGGAAATGGAATACGTATTAGGAGGTCCATATAAAGATTTTATATTATTTTATAGGTTTGTGGATGACCTTTTTCTTTTATGGAGAGGGACCATCACACAACTAATGGAGTTTGTTACATTTATTAATGGGTCATCTAACTTCCTAAAATTTACTTTAAATTATTCAGTTGAAGGTATTAATTTTCTAGATATGTATGTAGAAAAAGACAATCAGCATAGAATTACTACAAGGACGTACAGAAAAGAATGTTATGCTAACAAAATATTAAGAAGAGACAGCATGCACCCCAATTACATTTTAGAAATGTAGTTCAGAACCAACTTTTAAGAGCTTCTAGATTAAGTGTGAAGAATGATAAATATGAAAAACGAATAAAAGCAACAGCCTCGGAACATTTAGAGAGAGGCTATGGAGAAGGGATGATTGATAATATTGCACAAGTTAGGAAATTAAGAGGGACAAGAGCTAAACCTTATTTTTCAGAGAGATCAAAAGTTAATAAACAGACACCTAATAAACTGAAAATGTGTATCCCAAATACTATTGATATAAAAAATATACATCTATTATTAATGAGCATTGGAATATTCTTGTTACTGATAGTCAAATAAGAGACCTAGTGGGAATAAAGCCTCAATTTTCATTTAAAAATAAGAAAAATTTGAAGAGAAGGCTATGTACAAGTAGAAATCAAATACGTAATGAATCTATATATGGGACAAAACCATGTGGTAGCTGTAACTTTTGTAAATGGATAAGTACGGCTCTATATTTTAAGCATCCTGATACTGGATATATATTTGATATCAAAGTGAATGCGACCTGTGACACAAGGCATGTAGTCTATTTAGCTAGCTGTTTGGTATGTAATAAATTTTATATTGGCAAAACAGATCGTACTTTAAAAGAGAGAATAAGAGAGCATCTCTATCATATAAAGAAAGGTAGTAATATTAATGCTTTAGCTAAACATGTTAAGAGCGTAGGTGAGCATCACATATTTAAATTTGTAGTGATAGGTAGAACATACTGTAGTATTAGGGGAGGTGATATTAGAGCTAGAACTGAAGAAATGGAAGCCAACTGGATCGTGAGATTTAGAGCGAATTATGGGCATGGCCTAAATGTTTGTGTCCTTATTAAACCTATATTAAGTAAGAGATCTATACATAGGTAGGCAAAATATCTGACTTCTGAACATACATTTTTATCACCATTTCAGTGTCTCTTTAAAATTTTTATTAGTTGATGTCATGTGATTAGAATGAATGGTTTAAAAGGTGTTTGTTTTTATTTTAGTATATACACCTGATGAAGCTATATGTGAAAGCGCTTGTGTTTTAATAAAGTCAGTGCTGCTGGAAGGATTTATTGGCGTATTCTTCTACTTTTTACCTGGACTCTGGAGCCTTACCTTTGCTATATTTTATTGTTTATTGGACTAAATTTGCTTGTCTGCAAAGGTATTTGGTGTTTATTGGGCGCTACCTTTTGTTTATTTGTCACCTTCATGAAACAGTTAATTCAGTAGATTTAAGGGCAAGGAATGAAGTATTTTGTACTGTTCTGATAAATGGCAGACCCATAAAGCTCAAAGTTGACACAGGTTACAAGTGCAATGTTATGTCTGCAGTAACATTTACTAGAGTGTGTCATGGTGAAAGGCTTGATTTGGCAAGTGTGTGATGCTTGTTGCTTATGGAGGTAAAGAAATTCAGACCAAAGGCTCAGTAGTGCTTTCATATTACTCTGCTGGAAGAAACTACGACTTATTATTTTATGTGGTTAAGAGGCAAGTCCAGTCATTATTAGGGCACAGAGACAGTTTGAAAATGGGACTGCTTTCATTTAATAAGGAAGTCCACCATGTTAACTTAAAAGACCACTACTTTAATTTTGCCCAGCACATTTTTTCTACCTATGCAGATTTTTTCGAAGACAAACTAGGCAAACTTCTAATTTTGTACTCCATGACCTTAGCCCCAGAGGGCAGTCCAGTTATCAGGCCAGCACTTAAAGTTCTGATAACCATGCAGGACAGAGTCAAAGCCAAGTTAGATAAAATGGTGCACCGAGGTATGATTTGTCCAGCTGAAACTCCAACTGAATGGGTATCTTCCATGGTAGTAGCTCATAAGAAAACCTCAGATGACATCAGAATATATATAGAGCCATGAGATTTGAACAAAGCACTAAAAAGACCTCATCATCCAATGCGCACAGTCGAAGAAGTTGCAGCCTAGATGCCAAATGACACTATTTTTTTCTGTTTTAGATGCAAAGAGTTCATTTTGACAAATTCAGCTTGACAAGAGTTCATCATTGCTCACTACTTTCAGTACTCTGTTTGGCAGGTACAGATTTTTGAGAAGGCTATTTGGGATAAATTTTGCAAGTGAAATCTTTCAACATGCAGTGGAGCAAATTTGTTCTGGGTATCCTTGTGCTATTATAGTAGACAACATACTAGCAGGAGGTTGTGATGAAGCAGAACATGACAGAAACCTCAGAAAAGTTCTAGAAAGGGCACATCAAGTGAATCTTAAGCTCATCCCACACAAATGCAAATTCAGGCTACAAGAGGTTACTTATGTTGGTCATGTATTTACTAGTACAGGCTTACAACCAGACCCTTCAAAACAAACAGCCATTCTCGAGATGCCAGCTCCAGACAATGTAAAAGCCCTGCAACATTTCTTTGGCATGGTCAACTACCTGGGCAAGGTCATTCCAGACATGAGCCAACTTTCAGCACTACTCAGAGAGCTGACACATAAAGATGTATCCCGGTCTTGGTTAGAGCAACACCAAAAAGCATTTGGTGTCCTGAAACATACAATGCTAGTCCACCAACTCTCAAATAATATGATGTTCACAAACCAGTTACACTTTCTGTGATGCTTCAAAATTTGGTCTTGGTGCAGTCATTATACAAGAGGATCAGCATGTTGCTACACATCGAGAACTCGTACCCAAACTGAGATGCAGTATGCCCAGATCAAGAAAGAGCTTTTGGCAATTGTGTTTGCATGTTCAAAGTTCCATGATTATGTTTATGGTAGAACTATCTAGATCGAAACAGAACACCATCCTCTAATTATTATCTTGAGAAAGCCAATGCATTCAGCTCCAGACAGACTGCAACGTATGATGCTGAGACTGCAAAAGTACAATTGCTATCTTGTCTACACGAAAGGCAAACTTCTTTATCTTGCTGACACATTATCCAGATCACCCAGAAATACCACAGAACAGCATGAGAATGAGAACCTTGATTTTGAAGTCATGGAAGTGAGAAATTTTTCTTCCACAAGTCTTGATGAGCTAAGAGGTCACACAGCCATGGATCCAGTTTCACAGAGGCTCAACCACGTTATCAGTCAATGATGGCTGTCAAAGCAATCTAGTTTACCTCAAGAAGTGTAACCTTATTTTCCATACAGAGATTTTGTCTGATAAAGGTATCATTCTGAAGGGTCTGAAAGTTATTATTCCAAAGTCTTTGCAACCAGAGTACATTACTATCTTGCACTGTCGTCACCCAGGAACCGAATCTACCAAAAGAAGAGTGAGGGAACTAGTATTTTGGTCTTCTATGTCACAAGACACTGAGAGAGCACTTTCATCTTGTTCAGTGTAATAGTACTAAATCACAGCAACAGAAGGAACCACTTCAGCTAACCCAGATTCTGGAACTACCTTGGTCAACAGCAGCCACCGACATCTTCGAGTGGAATGGTCAACATTATTTGGTGTTAGTAGACTCTTACTCAAATTGTTTCGAGACTGACCTACTTCTTAATCTAGCATCCAGTACTGTCATTACTAAGATGGAGTCATTTTGCTATTCATGATAGTCCACATAAAGTTATTTCTGACAATGGCATGCAGTTTACAAGCCAACAGTTCAAAAGATTTGCTGAAGAATGGGACTTTACTCATGTCACAAGTAGTCCAGAGTACCCGCAGACAAATGGTTTGGCAGAACGTGCAGTTCAAAGTGCAAAACAGTTACTAGAGAAGTCAAAACGTGATAATAGTGATGTTTTCCTGAATATCTTGTATCTCAGAAATGTTCCTTGTGATAAACATCTTGGTTCACCTGCTCAGAGACTTCTGTTCAGACAAACCAGATCCACATTACCAATCAGTACTCAATTGTTGGTTCCATGTGACAAGCACAACAGATCAGTGAAAGCCAATCTGTTGAAGAATCGCCTAACCAGAAGTCCTACTACAATAAGACCAGCAAACCTCTCAATCCATTATGAGAAGGAAAAGTGGTAAGGATGCAAATGTCCAAAGGTTATGATTGGATTAGTATCATGAAGAATATTGGTCCAGAGCCAAGATTGTACATTGTAGAATCAGAAGGAGCAATCCTTAGGCAGAATAAGAAACATTTGAGACAGGTGTCCAACCCTAGACCACAGCACATAGCCTGTGAGAAAGACTCTTTATCTCAGAGTGAGTTGTCCGGTGTTCCAATTCCAGAGGAAGTTGCAAAAGGATAGTCCCATTCCTGTAATGAAAACAGAAGTTCCTGATATGAGTTGTGCACCACAGTCTGTCCCTGTTGCTAAATTTACTCCCAACTGTTATGAGATATGGCCGAATCTCTAAACCCTGTAGTAGATATGAAGCAACTTGGCCATGGACATTGTGTTTTGTTTCTAATGTCTATAGCAATGCATGTCTAACTATGATATTGTTTTTCAGAGGGCAATCTTTTTAAGAGGGAGGATGTAGACCAATGTGTGTGTATGTATCTTTAAGAAGCTATCCAAGGGCTTGCACAAGTGTATAAATACTGAGCACATGTCAGCCTGACTGCCATTTTGTAGTTAGCTGTTGAGACGTAAGCATGTATGTATGTAAGGTCTGTCTGTTAATGATGCTACTATCCATCCTGATGTGTTTCTATAAGCATCTAAACAAAAACCCCAACCTTCTTCTCATATGTGTTAAAAATGAACAATCAACACCAATAATCTTTTCTTTGTACCTAGCTATCAGTAATAGGTTCATAGACATATACTAGGCTAAAGAACACCAGGGCCTTTATATGCCTAACTCTGCAACCCAACTCACTTGTGTTCCTATGTATCGTGGGCATTTACTAGGATGGGGTTATGTTAGTTAGGAAGTTTCTAGAGGTTATGGGGGGGCTAGGATGGGGCTATGTTAGTTAGGAAGTTTCTAGAGGTTATGGGGGGGATTTTAGTTTGGGCATTGCTGTCTGCCACTGTCTTTCAGAGACATGGAAGCCAGACCCATAGTGAAAATCCAATTTCCCACCCATTGGTTAAGGTTAAACTTAAATAGGGTTAGGGATGAACTCTGCTTCACATGAATGGGGAGCCTGTTCCAGAGCACGAGACACATATATTTCGCACCAACATATTTTATTTATGTCACAAGCAAAATTTAAATCTTTGGATCTAGTGGTTCTGATGCTGTTCATTTTTCCAGGCATAGATTGCCTCCACATAACCTGCAACAGACTGAGAATAGAGATAGGGCTTTAAGGTCATCCGTATAGGACAATGTTGCATATGTTTGGCCAGGTACATGCCGAAGCTGGTATTATACTCATTGATGGCTCTGATAAGAGCCAAATAAAGTGGCACTATGACTTGCTTGGACCTGGATGTCATGATCTTACTTATAAGCTGGGCAACATAGAATGATTTTCTTACTGCCTTGGCCATATGTTGGTCAAAGGCCAGATTACTGTCTACATATGTTCCCAGATCTCTGACTACTGGGTCAACTGTTAGCGCTATCTTATCAAGGGTGTAATAAGCCTGGGTGGCAATTTTCCCAAAAAACTCTGTAATCCATTCTTTAGCACAGAGTTTTTAATCTGTGACTTTGGCACCAGTCATTTGTCTGTGTTAGACTCTCTTGTAAGACATTTGTGTCATGGGGGTATTTGTGATATCTCCCAATTTGCAGTCATCTGCAAACCTGGTCAGCTAAAGGCCCTTGACATCAGCCTTTACCTGCAAGACATAGATGCCAAATAGGAGTAGTCCCAGCATGAAGCCCTGGTCTTTAGTGGAGGTGGCCTCACCAATCCTGACTTCCTGAATCCTGTATGTGAGCCGGCTGGCAATTCAGTGAATTATACAGGGATTTATGCCCAGTTCAGTGAGTTTGTCAACTGTACCTGAGTGGGGTATTAAATCAAATGCCTTAGCCAGGTTCAGGTATAGGTATGCACAGTTTTCCCCTCATCCATTGCCTTGGTGACCTTCTCAAAGAAGTCCACCAGATTTAGTAGGCATGACCTTCCTTGACAAAGCCAGACTGGATTGATTCCATTGTCTGAAGGTTGCCAATGTCTTTGCTGATGATTTCCATGATAATTCATTCCATGGCTTTACATATTAAACTACTCAGACTAATAGGTCTGTAGTTTCTGAGGTTGGTTGATGGTCCATCTTTGTGAAGGGGATAACAGTTGCAGTCCTCCATACTCATGGTACAAAGCCTGTTTTGAAAAGGAAATCAAGTGGTCCTGATAGGTCATCCTGGGATATTGTTGGGTCTCACTGAGGCTGAGTTTTTAGCCTTAGCGAGCACTACCAGAGCCTGCTCCCTGTTAATAGCTGTGGAGGTATGCTAGTAGTTATTTCATGGGGGGAGAGTTAAAGATGGGAGCTGGGGGTAAAATTTGAACTGAATTTGTCAGCCAGCAAATTCACTATGTCACTCTGCTCATTGAAAGTGGCACCATCAATCACCAGTTTGGCACACTAATGTGTGTTGCCTTAGAGGTTTTGTACATGGCTATAGAAGGCTTTGTGGTTGTCTTTAGCCTGTGAGGCTATCTAGACCTTGTAATGTGACTTGGACTTTATTGGCCCTCTTAGTTTTCTGTTTCTTTGAATTAGAGAGCTCCTATCATTATGGCTGTTGCTCTTCCTGATTTTTGCCTTGACTTTTTTTATTTTTTGTTATATACTCTGTTGAGGTTAGGGGTCCACCAGGGTGAATTGTTTTTAGAGTTTGTTTTTGGGCTTACCACTAGTAAGTACAACAGCCTCTATATGGCCATTTAGATGGTTGCACAGTGTCTCTGTGAACAGTTCTACATAGCTTGCTGTGAATTCGTGGTTGGGAGGGGCATTGAATTTTGAAAAAGTATCACTTAATATGATGTAGTTTGATTTGGAATAGTTCCTAACTGTTGTAGGGTTTGCTGGGATTACTGAATTGATTTTTATTTTAAGGAGACAGCTTTGTAGTCCAATCTCACCAATGAAGATGTGACATGGGAGGGTGCAGACCTTCCCCATATTGGTGAGTACAAGGTCCAGTATGTTTTAACCTTTGGTGGGTGTGCACACTATCTGGTCAAGGGTATTTGTGTTAATAAAGGCCAGGAATTGCTTTGCCTACAAATATAAGGCAGTGTATACTTCCCAGACTATACAAGGTTAAAGTCTGCTATGAATAGGGAATTTGGTTTAATGATGAGTGCCTCCAGTAGCCCAAGCTACAGGAATCTAGAGACACAGAGCGTGACCTATAGCTTGTTAGGATATGGTATTGGGCTTTGTCTATGATGATTTGTACATGGATAAATTTCAGGGCATCATCCTGTTTAACCAACCTAGAGTTATATTTCTTTCTAATACGTATATATTGAGACTTCTCCACCTTTTGTCACTGTCTGTGCAGCTGATGGTCTGAATGTGTGGAAGGCATTGAAGCCTTGCACTGCTGGAGCACTTTCTGCAGTTTCAAACATGTCTCAGTAATGGCACAGATGTCTATATTCTCCATAGCAAAGGGAGCTCATACGGTGTGGAGTTTCCTGCTTAGGTTTTCAGCAATGAGCAGTGACATCTTTAGGTTTCTTTGAGTTTTATTTACTATGTCAGCAGGTTTGTCTTCTTGGCATTTCCTAAAAAAGCCTCTAAGGGGGTGGATAAAGTTTTAGCCAATATTTGGAAGCGTAGGGGAGACAGGTGCATACCATCCTTGGCAAAGCAACATAGTTTGTTAACCATGTCCTCCCATGATGGCAAATATTGAATCCCCCTGAAAAGACACCATAAACTAAGCCAATTGTTAGTCAATCATCTGTTGTTCATTCTGTGGCATCATCCTTGGTGAAGGTAGAATGCTGCTCAATGCAAGGTACGTACCTGTCTGAAACACATATTTAAAGAGCTCAACACTGTCTCTCTGCATATATTTCAGGAAGTAAGTCTCAGGTCATTAACACCCATATGAACTATGACAGAATCCTACTGGTACCTATGGTGTAGTGACTTGCATGTGTGCATAACTTGGTGGATTCTGGCTCCAGATAAGCAACAAACTGTTATCTTCTCCTTTTCAGTCTGGTGAGTGGGGCTTCTGTGTGTCATACAATGGAGTCCCCTATGGCAAGAGTCCTGGGTCATGTGTTTGCTTGCCTTATGGGCTTTGTTCTTGGAGCTCCACTGGGTGTAGGTGTATGTATGGTGTTTGGTGCTGCTTTTTGTGAGTGCCTTAAAGAATGCTGAGGATATACATTGCCATTTATAGTGTTAGTAGGTCTTTGAGGTTTGAGAAGATTGCTTTTCACTGCCTCAGTATAAGTTGGTCTATGTATGTAGTGAATGCTATGTGTGGTGGATGTTGTGTGTTCCTGACAACCTCGTTTGTATGCGAGATTTTTGCCTCCAATGAAATTGTGTATGTACATCTTTCACATACTGTGTTTGTTTCTTTAAGGATTAAATGGTTGTTTCTGAACATGAAACAATTGCTGTATTGTCTCAGGATGCCCATATCTACCAGTCTGGCTACAGAGACATTTAGAAGTTGCATATCCATGTTATCGGGCCCTGTATTTGGGTGTGCTACTGTAGGTTGTGGGCTGGGTTATATTCTCCTTGGCTGGTCTCTGGGGTTTGGCACTAGACTAGCTTAGATTGTGTTAAGATTTGATAGTATAATGTGCATACTAGCTGCCCTAAGCTGGTCTCCACACAATTGCTTTGTTTTAGCCACACTAAGTTACAGGTGTCAGTAATAAGGGTATATTTTATAACGTTTACCTTCTGGGCATTCTGTCTGTAAATAGGTAGTAGCTGTGGGCTAAGTTAAGCACTATAGCACCACTAGGAGCTGCTACAAGCTACTTTTGTGGTACTAGGTACTTGGTAATGCACATTATGCAGCTACATGCAACTTGCTGCACCTGTATGTATCAAGAGCTTATTTACTGATAGAACTGCGTTAGTAATATTATGAAAAGTTACAAGTGAAAGTGCTTGCTTCTATGGAGTACACATTTCACCACCCGGTGCACAAAGTGCAGCTCAGCACAATACAAAACAACCCAGGAAAATGGAAGAACTAATGAAGAACAGCTAAAGTTCTAACCAGTAGTGTTTATCTTCCCCAGACCTGAAGCAATTTCACTCCTTCCCCAGAATAACCATTACAAGCTCTAGATGACTCAGTCATACACCTGGCAAAAATACTGTTTGCTGTAACTTTAAAAAGTAACTAAAACACATCAAATAAATGCAGCAACACTGATTAATTCATTTAACAGCACAAAACAGCTTGAAATCTAGCAGTATACTAACTTGAATTCATAGCTGTAATTTTAAATTCAGAGAAAACACAGTAAAATGCATAAATAATGACAGAAACCACTCAAAACTGATTTAAAAGCTGGCAACTTTAAGTTCACTAGAATAAATATGTTTTCCTTGTTAACTGATGCAAAATAACTAATAGAGTAAAAACTCAATTTTTGTTTGTTTTTTTTTCACTTGTGCACAGAAACTCAGCTTCGAAGTACTTTAGAATAAGACAGCATAGGCTCCTCCACTCATGCAATATAAAATCAAATGGAAAATTAAAGAACCAATGAAAAAACATCTAAAGCTCTAACCAGTAGTGGTATTCTTATTTTTGTTGGTTACTTCCTAGAAGGCACTAGTGTCAAGAGATAGTGGTTTGATGGACTATTATGCAATTGCAAGAAATGTTATGTCAAATCCTGGACTTTCTTGAGATATTGTTGATTGCTGCCAATGTAAAAGTTATCAACCCAGATATCTGTCTATATATATATATATATATATATATATATATATATATATATATATATATATATATATATATATATATATATATCTCTGTGTGTGTGTGTGTGTGTGTGTGTGTGTGTGTGTGTGCACATAAACATACACTCATAAAGTACATTATATATATTTAGAGAATGGGCAAACTGTACATCAGCACCCTGACTGGGGAACAAATGTTCTCCAGAAGGGTATTAATGTACAAGTTATGCCTGCTGAAAAACTATTCCACTGCTTCACGGCAGCATAACAAGCCACTGTGGAGTGCGAACAAAAAAGAACTAATGGCCGCCATTACTTTACACTTGCTAAGCAATGCTTTTGCTGTTTAGCGAGTATAAAAAAAGAAATAAGTGTGTGTGTGTGTGTGTGTGTGTGTCTGTGTGTGTGTGTGTGTGTGTGTGTGTGTGTGTGTGTGTGTGTGTGTGTGTGTGTGTGTGTGTGTGTGTGTGAGATCGAGAGAGAGTGAGAGATACTGTGTGCATAGCACTCAACTGTCTAAATTTTCACAGAATATCCAGAGCTTTGCCTCATATTTTTTGTCTGTTCCTCATAAAATTTGTGGTTTTCTGAAGTCTTGTGGCAAATCAGTCAGGAGTGATTTCATTAAATAATGACAGGCATTTGAGTTTCAGGCGCTGTATCTTTCAGAAAATGCATTCTAATATAAGCTCTTTTATTCTAGCAACTTCTTAAGTTTATAAGAGCAATATTTAAAAGTTGTCCCTATTTTGGTGGATTTCACCCCCCATTATTTTTGGCTTTGCCCAGATTTTTTGTGCTAAGAAGTTGAGAGTTCTGCTTATGTGAATGAATGTGAGTATAAAACCAGAGGAGACTGGGTGTGTATATGTATGTGTGCGTGAAATCTGAAAGCAGAAAGCAATTGTGTATGAGACAGAGAGAATGGACTCTCTGTAAAATTGTTGCATTTTACTTATTTATTTTTATGTACTATATTATTTTTATATATTTTTAATGTAAAATAATTCCTCCAACACCATTAACAAATACTAGACAAAGTTTGAAGCATTAGGCAGAGGAAATATTTTACATCAAAAAATATATAAAACATTAATATAGTACTTAAAAAATAAGTAAGTAAAACACAACACTTTATAGAGAGCCCATTCTCTAAGCACAATAATACCCTCCAGGGTGTGTGTTACTGTGCAATGAATGCCCTTCCAGAGGTGTAGTGGCCCTCCTCCTGAGGCATCAGGCCTCATAACACCACTGGGCGGACGTTAATTATACATTAACACACACTCTGACAGGCATTATTGCTTATATATACTTCCATTGTCTGAAGAAGGGCTTGGTGTACTAGATTTTAAAATATGTGGCCCAAGCTTGCTCAAATTATTTTATTATTAAGATAAATGAAAAACCTCAGTGAATAAAAAATAGTTCTGAATGAAGCCAGAAGGAATGGAGGACATGCACAAATACTTCAGGAGGTGTAGGCTGGAATGAAATGTTTTCAATATCTGTAGAGGGGTTCATTGGTATGGAGAAATGGGTCTTTTCACAGAACAAATACTATGACCTGAAAATGAGATAGACACTATTGGTCAAGCAAAGCTGTCAGTGTAGGAGTAGGAAATGTTGAGATGCTCATATAGGATTCCCTGTGTAATTAACTGGGAATATGTGTCATCAGAGCATGGGGTTTTGCATTTGGAACAATTTTCTCAATGTTCTGGACTCTTCCCAGGACATTTTGTCAAATAAGATGAAATGGGTCTACTCAAAAGTAATACATGGCAATGCAAAGGCTAGAAATAGACTTCTTTAGGAAGAGTGGGTGTTGTTGGCTAGGGGTAATAACCAAATAACAAAATAACACTTTAAAAGAGCCACCAATAAACTAAATGAACAAAATTGGTTCTTTGGTAGTTTCACACCATAAGCTCCATACTCCTAGAAAAGCACATATTCTATATAAAAAAACAGGCATCCAAGCAATTAAAATGACAAACAGAACTTTAATAACTAAAGGATTTTTACTGGATAATTAAGTTAAAATCCCACTTACCACCAGGTATTAATGCATTGGTTTCTACTTTGCCTGTTTTAAAGAAGAGGGCTTTGAATTTCTAAATTATTTAACTGCATTTTTTAGCTGCATTATTTAGTTGGAATTTTTGTCTTGCATAACTTGCTGCATAATATATTTGTATATAATATGTGATTATATTAACAGCTGATTAAGTAATTTTTAAATATTTATGCAAGTGATTCTGGGTATGACATTGTTCTGAAGAAGTTCCAAGTTTGTGGTAGGGGCGAAAGCACTTAACCTGTATTTATTAAAGTTCTGTTTGTCATTTTATTTGCTTGGACGCCTGTTTTTTTATGCAGAATATGTGCTTTTCTAGGAGCATGGAGTTTATGGTGTGAAACTACCAAAGAGACAGTTTTGTTCATTTAGGAGTAATAAGCCACCATCTAGGCATGCAGGAAGCAGTACTTAAAATATATTGCAATATGTGGCTAGTAGTACAGTGAGCACAAAGATAATGTCTTGAGAATGTAAGCTGAGAGTAGCAGTATCCAGACAACAGTGAGAGAAAGGCACTGATTTTGTTTAAATAGGCAGCTAGATCTAGATCTAGAAAGTTCAAATTCTTTGGATGGAAATGACTCCATAAATATTTTTAAACCTAAGCAGATTGGTTAGGACTTTTCTTCTAGCATATTATATGCTGGAAATATGGGAATGGCATTTTAGAAAGTTAACTGCATATGTTCTGAGGTTGTGAAAATGTAGCTTGGTTTAAAACTGAAATTCATGGTATTTGTGATATAGTCTAGCTGGATAGGTTATAACTGAATTCTTCACTTTTTCTCTCTCTCTGGACTGACCAGGGTTAAGGAAGAACTGAGGAAGCCATTTTGAATGTTTTCATGTTGGCTAAGAAAAAGGCAATGACAGGGAAGTAGAAATCAGAGTAACAGCAGTAGAAGCTATTGAAATCATAAAATAAATTTATAATGTGGACGGTATCCTAAAAGCTAAAAAAACAGGAAAAAGGAGAGTCTAAAAAATAAGGGAGCTCTGTGCTTCATGGAAATAATGAGCAATAAGTAGCTGGTCACTCTGATTGTCATTTTCTTTAGGTAACACCTTTCCCATCTGTTGCCAAGTCTATATCTATATCCATATCTGTATTTTGTAATTCCTTCATTCCCTCTATAGTAGTGTTAGTAGGTTGTCATAAGTCAAATGAACAAGTGCTGAACATCATGTTATTGCCAAAAGATTTTTGTTAAATAGTGACTAGTTATATTGTTTTCAAATTTGTATTGAGAATTATTGCTGCATCAAAGAGAAGTATGAAATTTACTTTATTGCATTTTATTAGAATGTGTATAGTTAATAAAAAAAAATTCTAACTTGGCATAAGGTCAAAGTGGTCCATTTGTGGTGTTTAGAAAAACATTAGTCTCTTAGACTCCATAGATAAGCTGCTAAATTATTGTGAACAAAAGCTTTGAAATTAATCATAGTGAAGTAGTATTCTGCAGGAAAGATACATCAGTTCACTATGCAAGACTTGCCTTTCTTATATGGTCATAAGTAAGCATAAAAACAATTCTTGCCTACCACAAAGATTGTGGGGTATATGATAAATTATTAGTCCACTTCTTATGCTCAGTCAACAAAATATCATCTGCTGTACACAGTGTTGTGTTTATGAAAGTAATTTCTCTGTCATAATTTTTAACCCATTTCATAGTAAGTAGCTTCAAGAAGGTTGTACAAGCCCTGTGCTAAAAACAATTCTTGTAATTCCCTAGACCCTACGTTATATTTAGGAAAGCTATTTCTTTGTCATTGTTTTCCTAATTCCATTAAAGTTGATCATTTGAAGACAGTTATGCTCCCTCCAGTGATTGCTTCTGACTATCTTTGTTTCCTGTATAAAAGAGTAGAATGGAAAAACATACCACAGCTTTAAGACTGCCCCTGTGACATGTCTGTAAAAGCCTACAATCAATATCTATGTATAGGAGGCCATATATAATTACCATTGGATAGTTCATTTCTTGTCCGTTTCTTGTACATATTGTACTATGCTATTCTTAATCTTTTCCTGAGTTCTTTCCATTTCTGCTTTTAAATTTTCTGTTCTCTCATTGCACTACCATCATCCTTTACTAATCTGCTTAATTAACTCAATACTTCTTCTCTTTTTCCTTGTAAAAATATCTTTGCATAAATAACAATTCTTGTGATTTTTTCTTGATTTCCTTCATATAATTCTTTTTCTTTTTCAAAGTACTTTCTATCATTATGTTCTTAATCTTCCAATGCATCACGTGTTTTATTTTTCTTTCTCCACTTTCCTGGCATCATATTGCCACGGCAAAAAACATTTTTTATATTTTTCCTTAAATATCAGCCAACCTTCAGACCAATCTTTGTAAAATGATCTTTCCATAACCATATTACTAATCTCTTTCCTTCTTCATTCCATGCTTTCAAATATATCATGTTATTCTTTTGCCTATTTTTATATATTCCTTGTTTTTCTTTATTTCCATCCATATTGCAAGATGATGAGAAAATTCTGTTTCAACTACCTCCCCTTCTCCTATAAAATAATCTATTTCAGTTCTATACATACCCATTTTATAAGTCCATGAATTTTTGTCCTGAAGTTTTAACTTACCACATCTTATAACTGCTAACATTTTATTTACATAATTTCTATTTTTGATGCTTAACTCTTAAATTACAAAGTCTCCTGTTATTGTAATATTTATATTTATCACCACATAGTCTAAAATCTTGTGAAATAAGCTTTACCTTTCTTTACAATTATTATACGCATATACTGTTATAATTCTATATACTTGTTCTTGCCATTTTAAATATACAATGGTTATTCTTCCCATTTTTGTTTAACTTACATCTAATATCTTTACTGTATTTCTACAGAATATGGCTATTCCAAAATATCTCTCCTTTCCCGTCTTCCAGATTATCTTCCCTCTCCATAATTTCTATGTTTATAATCTTTCTTCATTTGTTAAAAATTTTGCATCTTCTAATATAATTACATATACATCACATCACTCTAAAATCCCTGTTCCTAATACTATTCACATTTATAGAGCACACTCCAAACTTTTCATTTTCCCTTTGATTAATGGTTTCACAGCTAATTATTAGTCTAGCTGCCTTAATGGACCAATCTAAGCCTAACCAATTTTCCCCAAGAGTGAGAATCAAACACTGTACCTTGAGTCAGTGAATCAAACACCTTAACCATTATACCAACCCCATCTATTAGCTCTATATATATATTTTTCATCCATTTCTTTTATTATTTCCTTTTGTACTTACCCTTTTAAGTTTCCTTTTTCTGTCTTTTACCCTTTTACCAATAGAATTTGTTTCTTCTTTTACTATCTTCCAATTTATGTCTTCATCACTTATTTCAGACCCTTCTTCGATGTCCTATTTATTATTTTTTCCTCATCTAATTTTCCTTCTATTTCTACTACTTCTAAAATTTCTTCTTTGTTCATTGTCTGCTCTTTTTCTTTTTCCTTACTTTCATTTTTACAATCCATCCATAAATCTCCAATTTTGTTACATTTGTAACATTTCAATTCACATTTTTGCATCATGTTTCATTTCTCCGTAAATATAACATTTTCTTTTATCACAGTAACTTATCAAATGTCCTTCTTTTCAGCACAAAAAAACATGATTTGGATTGTTCCCGGTATTTTTACAGCACCTCTATTCCCTTCCACATTTATCATGATTGGTATATGTATAATTTTTTTTTCTCTTTCTGTTTTAACACAATGCTACAGTCCCTTCCTTCAGTCCATAAACCCCTTTTATCATAAACTTTTGCGATGACCAGTACTTATTTATGTAAACATTTCAAATGTCCTTTCAAAGTCTCACGTTCCACTTCGGTTTGAGAAATTGTACATGAATTTTCTTTTTTGTTTCCCTGTTAAATGCTTTGTTGCATAAAGATTCCATGGGTTATAGTCTTTTCTTCTCATATTCCTCCAAAAAAAATTTCCATTGAAAAAATAGTCTCACATATAATGTCACAAAATGTCTCTTTGTTAATAAGAATAAATGTTCTTACCACATGTACTTTTACACCCAAAGGAAGTGTTAAACTGTCCCATACTTCATACCTACCCAATTTCTTTGTTTTCTTTACTTTAAATCCTTACCAGGTACTTCCATTTTTTTATTTTCTTCTGCCTTTTTCTTTTTTGCTACTCCTCTTTTGCCTTCTCTGGAAATACTTTCTTTTCAGTCTCACTACTATTCTTCAGAATTGTTTCTGTACCCTCCTTTTGTATTTTCTCCATAATATCCCCCTAGGAAACATTTCCTTCATTCTCTGGCTCACTCTATATCACCATTTCTTTGAGTAACTAATCCTGCAACCTTCACAACTGGAGGGTTGTAATTATACATCCATCATTTTCTGACTCATCTCCATCAAACAGATTTCTTTGAAACTTCTCCTCAGAATCCTGTACGCATTCTTCAGTCTCAGTACTGGCTGTCTCCTCCATTTCTCTCACAACTCCATTATCACCTTCTCTCTCCATCTGCCTCTCTTTTTCTCCATACCGCCTCTGTGCCTAGAATGAAGACAGGAAGTGCTCATGCAAAATGGGTCCCACTTGCAACAATGAGTTGGAGAAGTTAACCGATGCCCTGGTCAAACTTCCCCTAGTAGTATAAATACCAACAAGAGTCTCTCCTGAAAAGAGACTAGTGGGATTAACCCATTCAACAAAAGATAAACACATTAAATCCACATCTCTGTCTTCATTTCAAAAGTAAAGAAAATAGCATGCATGCTGACAGTTTTGAACAGTTTTTACAGCAATTGGGGAGAAGAGACAAGTAATGAGATACCAGAATGGCTGGGGGTAGCCCTGGCCCACTACCCTCCCTAGGGCCTCTTTTGACCATTATCTGGCACTGTAAGTTATTGTTATTATTTTTAAATCCTGGTAATGTAAACCATATACTAAGAGTAGCAATAGGTTTGGGGATGTCTTTAGATGAATTAATTTGCCGTGCTGTTTGCCATTTGCTGTTGTCACAGTACCCTAAAATGTATTGTGGAAAGAGTGGGCAATTGGCTCTTGCCCCAAGCTTCTGTAGTATTTTGGGAAATAAATGAGGATTCCTATAGAAGGGGCTTGATGGGCAGCAGACACGAGGGGCAGAAATTGCCTAGAAGAAAGCAATCATTTCAGTTTCTCTTGTAACTAAGGGCATTGGCATACCATGTCGGTTAGACTGTCTGTATTTGTCATTCAATTAAGTTTCTTTTTAGAATAGTTTAAAATCTGACCTCTGTACAATTGGTATTGAATTCATGGTACTTGTAATGGCAAGTAAATTGTTGCTTATCTATGTATATCCGAGACATCATCTCTGCAGCAAAGTTGTTTTCACAGCTGTGCTTTTTTGTACATATGTCCTAAAAATATTTTTTAATTCAGTTTTGGGTTAGCAGTGGAAGGCTGGCATGCTATTTCTAGCAGTCAGTCTTTAGCTTTAGACAAGATGGCATATGTAAAATTATATTATCCTTAAATTTTGCTTTTAGACAAACAGTACCTTTGAAGTCAAAATAACATACTATATTCTAAGTTAAGTGGGAGTGTGAGACCTAGAATCGTTAATTCCATGCCTTCAGTAAATCAAATTTATTATTGTTATTTTTTTAATTCAAAACAGTGATCTTTTGAATGCTGCAAGGAAAGTAAATGCTGGTACTTTCCATGTGATTCATCAACTCTTTGCTTGAATATTTGCTTTTAAATCGCATTATTGCATTCTGTTTGGTGGGGATTTAAGCCTGGTGGAGAGTTTAAGTGTTACTTTGCCAAGATGGTGAACAGTGAAAGCACACTGAATTAAACTTTGGGAAAAAAATTGACACCTTACTATAATACTATTTTATCCTAGCAGGATCAAACCAGATACTTTAGCAAGGCAATGTGTATAGGGACTGTTTGTGGATGAAATGATTGGCACCGAACAGTAAGATTTTTTTTGTGTTCTGCTGAGGAAAACTTTTTGTGTTCAATTATTTTTTGCACCAGTTACATGAAATATTTATGCATTAATCCAGAAGTCTTTGCTTCTGGTTTATATCTGATGCTGCCATAAAACTAATGGAGATTCTGAATTGCATTCCTATGTAAAATACTACAGTGGTTGCATGTGTTTGCAAACATTGCATATAGGTGAACTGAGTATTTGCTTTTGGGTTTTTTTTCATGATGTGTAGTTTCTTAACCTGCTGCATTGTTTTTTTTTAATTTGCTGAACTTTGCTGTTTTCTAAGAATTTTTTATTTGCTTAGAAAAGTTAGTTGGTAGTTGGCAAAGATAATGAAGGCTGTGAGCTGCTAATAGGTTATTTCCTGTGGTACAGGGTTTGATTCCCTCAGCGTTCATTTGCCTATGTAACCTTCAGCAAGTTGCAAACCCAAACAATGCTTTAGGGCAACTGGGAATTTGGCCTAGGCTCCTGAATGGTCACCTTGACTTGACTGTATGCCTAGTAACTTTCTATGAGCCTAAAAATTACCTGCACGTATTATATTACTTGCTGTGATGATGTTGCCTTCAGTGAGACTCTTTCTGTGGTTATCATAATGCATATGCAGGGTATGCCACTATGGAAGGGGACTGTGGCTTGACATGGGTAACCAATCATGTCATCCAGAAATGCTTTGAAACAAGTGGTACTGTCTGTAAATTTACTATGTGCAGTAGAAATGTTACCTACCTCCATTACCACATTACAATGATGTGCAGTTGAATATATTCAGCCCCCCACCTCCAATGACCTACTCAGCCCCCGGTCTACTTTCTTGATGGCACCTTCCCCTTCTGCAAAGTCCTGGATCCACCACTAATACTATATTACTAAGAATCCTACAATGTGTCAATTCTGTGACCTAGAAGGACAAAATCCTAACTACGACCTATGTGACTCAGGTTTGATTAGCATCTCATGTTCTGGAGGTGCCAGGTGGTGAGGGTAGAAGCAAGTGTTTGATGAAGGCTCACATATACTAAGCAGATAGAGGAAGGCAGTCAAATTCACTGTAATGCTGACTCTCACTGGAGAGCAAGTAGGACAACATGTAGTACGCAGTTAGGGATATGCACTTGGATCTGCCAAACCTGCTGTTCCTCAATAGCCTTCTGAAGGGGTGTGAATGCAGCAGCATACATGTATAAGTTACATGGAAACGGTATAGCAGCCCCTCGCATATGTGAATATGTATGTGCATCACCAGAGAGAGATGACAGCCTCTAGCAATCAGTTCTCACCCTAAGAGGAATGAATGGACCACTCAGATTGTGAGCGAGCTGATGGTTGGCAGACAGTGGAGCTAAAATGAACACACACGCATACATGTGCAAGCACGTTTACTTACACACACACACACACACACACACACACACACACACACACACACACACACACACACACACACACAAGCACACGACATACATACATTTTATGTTGAGTATATCATGTGAAGTGCTGGGTTAGACAACAAAAGAAATGATGTCCTCAACAACCAAACTGTAGTCACACACCTTTTCTTATCAGATTTAACATTCCACTGAACTCTAAGTCCTGCAGATGGTGGGCAAGTCTCAAGCTGTAGTCCAGCCTGTCAGTAAACAAAACATCCCTTCACAGCAAAATAATTCAGTAAACAAATTATTGTCTTTTCCATGGTTACACTGCCAGGAACTGCTAATGTTTTGGTTTCAGACAGAGTCAGAAAAGTGTTAGTTCTGCTTTTCGCTGCAGAGACAAAAAAAAAAAATCGAAACATAACTTTCAGTAATTACCTTGCATGGATTTCACACTTTCACACAACACAGAAAAAAGATTTCTTGAGACTGAATATAATTTAAGAAATATGATAAAGCCCCCATAAAAAAAATTGTCATTTTTTTCGTGCAACAAGTTTGACTTGTTCCATATTCTAATTTAGAGACTGCTCCCTTTTACAACATGAAATAGAAAAATGTAATATTTTATTTAGTTATCTTTTGTTGACCTGCTTAATCCCACCAGGCTAGTAGCCTCTTTGTAGGGGAGACCGGAGGTGGTATTTATACTGCTAGGGGAAATTTGGCCAGAACATCAGGGAACTTCCCCCGTTCTTTTCAATAAGTGCCATGGAATCTTTTACATCCACCTGAGCAAGCTTAGGCAGATGGGGTCTTGGTTTAAAATCTCATCCAAAGAACGATACACTCAGGAGTGCAGCAAACCCCTTATGTGGCACTGGAGTGCCAGCAATCCATCTACCTAGGGTGAGAATAAAACTCACAGCCTCCTGCCCCCAAGGTGAGTGTACTGGGCCTATATTATGTTGGTGAAATGGCAAAACAGCAAATGCCATTTCAGCAACACATAAACAGCGAAATACCACTAACATGAACGGCCAGGTCGATTTTTTTCCTAGGGAAAAAAATTGGTAGACCAACTAGACACAACACATCATTTAAATCATTACAAAGTGAGGGACTTCATCCCCCCACATACCCTGATGTGGGGGGCTGTGCCCCCCACACCCCCTAACTAAATATACCAACTCCAAGATCGCACTACAGTTGGGTAAAGGGCAATTTCACGGCGACAGCCAAGCAATTTTTTTCCCTAGGAAAAAATTGGTGACCTGGCTGTTCACATTAGTGGTATTTCACTGTTAATGTGTTGCTGAAACGGCATTCGCTTTGCTGTTTCGGCAACATAATATAGACCCAAGTGTACTATCTGTTGTGCCACTGACACTGCCAAGTTTGCATGTTATTTTTCTAAAAATAAAACACAATAATAATAAATGAAAATGTATATACATTTCAATGTATTCTTTCAGTTATTTAGAGGAGGAGAACGTTGCCATCTCAAGTTTTCCACTCTGTATGATATATTCACGTGTACCCCTTTTCTTTTTTTTACTGCTGCTGGCATACAAGTTAAGACCCTGACAAAGCTAACTTGATTCACATTTGTTGAGTTCTTTTTCTTAGTTTAGCCTGAAAATGTTTTCTTGATCTGCAAGGCCAGATGATAGTTGTGCCCGCCATGTTACCTTTGCTGAAATTGCTCGTCTAGCTTTAGCATACATTGAGCATGTCTGTAGTTAGTGTCATTTTAGCAGATCAGAAGAGAGTTAAGTAAAGCTCCACCCAATAAATGGAGAAACACTTTATTTGTACCACTTCATCTTTCTTGGGGCACACAGTTTAAAGCATGTGATCTCTCACTTCAACCCCATGCAATCTGCTTTAGCATTCCTTTATGCCATATGCAACATATTATCATTTTATTCCTGTGTATTATGGTAAGACTAGAAATTGTTTTTTGTTTCTTTGTTTATTTGCTTTGTTTTGTTATTTTTTTTTTTGGGGGGTGGGGCTTAATCACACTATGTTACATTTTGTAGTCCTCAGCAACAAAAGAAATGATGGTCCCAACAGCCAAACCTTTCAAATCTTTAATCACAAACCTGTTCTTACCACAGAACTTAAGTTGTGCAAATGGTGGATAAGTCCTGGGCTGCGGTACAAGCTGTCAAGGAACATAGTATATCTCTTCACAGCAAGAGAATCCAGTAAATAAATTATCGTCTTCATAGTTAGCACTGCCAGAGACTGTTAATGTTACGGTTCTGTGCCCTGAACCACTGGTTTCTGTCAGGGACAGAAAAGTGTTAACTCTGCTTTTTCCTGTAGAGGCACACAAATCAACACATACCTTTCAGTGATTTTCTCACATGAATTTTTATACTTTCACAGAGCTTGTAGGACTTTTGGTCAACTCAAGATAAACCTTTTAAGTGGCATATACTGTTTGAACTGAAGATTGCATTTTTTGAGGCAAAAAATAACTTATTTGACTTACTGGCAATAATGGTGTGTTCTTTTTTTTAGTTTGGAGAATGTCAGACTGGAAAGTTCAAGGTTGCCAAAATGGAGAGATTTCAATATGTTCAGTATCTGCAGGAAATAATCTCTGCTCATAAGATGGTGAAAGATGACTGCTAAGGATGACTAGTCCTACACGTGTGGTTTCAGTCAAGAATGTGCTTGGAAATAAATACAACTCAGCAGTGATTTCCAGGATATGCTCATCTCCTGTGCCACACACCTATATTTTTCTGCAAAGATGAATTTAACAATGTTTCTACTGTCATTCAGATGACTTTCATTAAGAATATCTTGAAGCATTCTGATGGTAATGGACTATCTGACAGATCAATGTTAATGCCTGCTTTGCAGTGAACTGAAAGGGTTTTGCCTGGTTGTCGACCACACTGCATCTAATGTTGTGTCTGACTTTAGAGTTCATATTTGATTAACTATACCTAATCAATGAAAATTACACTGTTTATGATCTGTCCTCATTTGAAATATCCTGTCTCCTTCTATATGACTCCTACAATCTGACAGAGGGAGTTAACCACTGCCTCCAGCCTATTTGCTGTAACATTCAGTGATCTATATGCTATTATATATGTTTTGCCTATACAGTCTGCAGGAAAGTCAGATATTGTTACTGTAGCTGCAACATTAAGGGATCTATATGCACTTGTATGTATTTTGCCAATGTTGTATAGGAAAGCCTAACGTTACTTTTGTAGTTGCAACATTAACTGATCTATATGATATTATATATGTTTTGCCTATACGGTCTGCACATTGTTACTGTAACTGCAACATTAAGGGATGAGTATCCACTTTATATGCTTTGCCTATGCTCAGGAAAGTCTGACATTGCTATTATAACTGCAACGCTAGGGGATCTATATGCATTTGTATATGTTTTGCCTATATTATGTACAGAAAAGTCTGATATTGCTGCTGAAGGTGTGCCTCTGCTAATCTGTGTGATGACATGGCACACAGCAGTGGGTTTGAAATTCCAGTGATTATCCCTTGCTCCTGCATCATATGCATAATCAATACAGATGACGCAAGTAGTGACTTGTTGTCTGTGTCTTCACAAGTGTCAGTATATGTAAATATCTCTTCCGTGGCAAATTTCTAATGATCCATTTCTTAGCTCTTTTCATATAGTATCTCATAAAATAATAAAAATGATAACATAGCTGAAATGGAAAATAACAGTCCGTGTTCTGTCATTGAGATAAATGCCCATTTAATTTGTTAATTTTCTGCTAACTGCTTCATAGTTGTTCGACAGACTGTGTAGTGTTTGTTACAGAAGTGAAGACGCAGATGCTGCAATGTGCTGGTAAACATGCAAACAATAATCCGCATTCTCCCACTCAGCCAGAATGGAGGATAATGTTCCACAGACGTTATGCTTCCCAGTACTGTGGAAGTAATTTCAAATACTGTTTGGTACTTCATACAATGATGAGTACAGTACAGTCCCACTGTATATAATAAGTCATAAAAAGTAATATGTACACACATTGGGAAAATCTCAGTATGATGATTAAAAGAGGTCTTCTCGGTCATACGGTCTGTGAAGCACTGCACTTCCCCTGTATCAGAAACATACAAATAATCAGCTGTAATCATCCACTGGGAAGAAATCATAAAGGTGATGTTTTATAGAGTAAATGCTATATGCTTCAAATACTGGGTACAATATCCTATATCAAAATATCCATTTTGTCCAGTGATTAAAAAAATAAATACAAATTCTCCAAATTAACTGGGTAACAGTGGTCATTGTTGCATTACATTCTAATACCATGTCAGTAGACTGTGCAGAGTTTAGTTATGATTTTTTTTTCATGTGGAATTTCCTTTAACAAGCAACTCTTTGTCCAACTTACAGAAAAATGTCTACATTCCTGTCTCAGTAATGATAATGTAATGTCTGATGTGTTCATACTACCAAGGTGTTTTCACGCAGTTCTCTGTGCTCAGAATTTGCCTTAGGTGAAATGGAACCCTAAGTGAAGGGCTCCATGGTGCCCATACCAGCTGCCCACTGCTCCCGCTTATACACATTCCCTGGTGCCTCCTTTTTCCACCGAGTCTGCCTTCCTCTCAAACATCCAGATTCCTTTTCTCAACATTTTTCTACATTTTATTTTAATTTTTAGCTCTTTCATGTATCCTTTGAATGCCCTCTAACTGGTGAAGGCTGCACTGAAATAACTATGGAGGAAATCACTGAATTAAGTCAAGAGTTTGGGTGCTGCTAGGTTCCCAGAAGCCATGAATTTTAAAGATGCTCCAAGGTGCTTTTAGATTGTTTTTTAACACCCCAACACGAATCATGACTGAAATTCAGTCTGACATGTCAACTTTCCTTTTTCCTGGATCCTTTAAAAATACTCTGACTATAAGTGCATTGCAATGACTATGGAATTAATAGTTGAAATAAGCTGGAGACTGCTAGGTCCCAAGAAGTCATGGGATTATTATAGTCTGTTTGGTATCTACTTCTCTGAAGTACAGGCTAACACAGAAGGCCTCTGACTAACGAAGTTCACAGATGACTGCAAACTAGGAGCCATAGTCAAGTCCCCAAATGCTGTGAACATCCTACAGAAGGGCCTCTCTAAGACAGATGCCTGGTGTCAGAGCCATGGCCTCAAGCTCAATGCCAAAAAGTGCAGTGTCATCCCCTTTGGTAAAAACTCTGTACCCATGAACTTCCACATAGGCAGCAATCTACTTAACACTGAATGCGTGATAAGAGACCTTGGGACCCAGGTGGACAGTAGTCTCTCCTTTGATAGTCACATCACCACAGTAGTCAGGAAGTCCTTCTACATGGCACACCTCATCATAAAAGGGTTCTCGTCCAGGAAAAAAGAGGTCATCGTTACCCTCTGCTCATCACTCATTAGACCCATTATAGAGTACAACACCCCTTTTGGAATGTACCTCACAAGACATCTGCAGCAGCTGGAAAGGACACAGAAGTACCTCACAAAGAGGATTACTGGACTCAGACAAATGCCCTACACTGACCGCATCAAAAAACTCCAGCTTTACTCCGTAGCATATCGCCTACTCAGGGGTGATCTCTGCCTAACATATAAAGCTATGTCAAACCCAGAGCTGTTGGACATGCTACACCTAAAGAAATTCCAATCCATCTGAGCTACACACTCTAGGAACCTAAACGTTGTCACCACAATAAACAGGACATGCTGGAGGGAGAGATTTCTATCCCAGAGACTTCCCATACTCTGGAACAGGCTACCCATCTATGTCAAGCAAAGTTCTTCATTAGCACTCTTCAAGAAAAATCTTGATGAGTGGATGGGAAATAGGAAATACACTCTGGGGATCACTTCTGTGTCTCTGCTCGTCAGTGGCACAGGAAAATAACTTTCTTGGGTGGCGTAAGCCAGGGAACCTTGTTGGCTAGGCTTGCATAGGCCCTTGGGCCGATAGCCTAGTACCTACCTATGAACCTATGAACCTATTATAGAAAATCTGAAGTGTATTTTAGAGCTTTTTTCCAACCTTTTGATTCAGTGATGGACTGAAAAAAAACATGCATAAGGAAAGAAATTCAGTCTTATTGTTTTCTTTTAAAGAAGAAATAAGGTTATTCTTCAATTAGCATGGATAGGCCTCCATTTCCATACTGCAATAAATACATTCAAGAGCCATTTCTCTCCTAATGTAACAGAACAACTTGTTAATGTTTTCTGTGACTTAATCTGCTCCTGCTGCTTTCCCTGACTTCATTTTCCTTACTGCCCTTCCAACTTTTTCTATGGTGGGTTCTCCCTCATCTTTTAACATAGGCTTTGCATGTGGCAGTACACCTTCTGTGGAGCTTTCTTCAATCATAAGATTCTTTAAGTACTCGTGCCTTCTCTATTTGATGTCCTCTGCTTCTGGTGAGAAGACTTTTGCTAGTGCCCTTTATGAATTGGGTTTGTTGACTACCTTAAAATTATATATATATATATATATATATATATATATATATATATATATATATATATATATGGTTCTACTTTACATAACTGACACTGCAAAACACCGAAAACACAAACATCGACACCACATAATCGACAAACCATAAACACGAAACCTCACATGCCCGACAAACAAATAACCGACGGTCCACAAACACGAAACCTCATATGCTGCACACGCCACAGTAACAACAATCAACTAACAAAACACATCCCTGTCCAAAACCACACACAACACAAGCACACCAAAATCCTCACAAACCCACACTAAACCTCACATACACAACTATCTACAACCCTAACCCAAACCCTTACCTAAGGTCTGTCACTATCGCACACTCAGCTAACCCGCACCTAACCCTAACTCACTTAACCCGCCTAACCCAAAAATACTACTACCCACTTACCTAACACGGGCCTAACCCTAACTCACTTAACCCGCCCCTAACCCAAACACTATCACTACGCACATTTACCTAACCCAAGCCCCTAACTCACTTAACCGCTAACCAAAATACTACTCCCGCACACTTACCTAACACGGGCCCTAACCCTAACTCAGTTAACCCGCCCCTAACCCAAATACTATCACTACCGCACATTTACCTAACCCGCGTACTGGCCCTAAATCACTAAACCCACCCCTATCCCCACAGACCGTCAATATCCACACTTACCTTACTCGCACCCTAACATCCGTCACCACTGCATACTTACACAGCCTTTTTCCAAGTCACTATCCTCAGCATCGGAGTTTTGATCCATAGCATCGGTCTTCCGGATTGTCGATCTTCTGGCGCTCGCAAATTCATTGTCGGTGAAAGCAGCTGTCGGTTATGTAAAGTAGAACCATATATATATATATATATATATATATATATATATATATATTCTTTGTAAAGAGGGCAAAACATCGAAACACAAAGTTCTTGTTACTAAAGGAAGATCCATAAAAAAATAAATAAATAAAAAACAAAGATCTTAACTATGCTAACGGCATCTGGCAGGACTGAGAGCTCACTGGCAGATGGTAATACATTAAACATTGCTGTAATTCACAGGTACAGAGGTGGAATCTATCTGTCTATCTATGTATGTATGTATGTATCTATCTATCTATCTATCTATCTATCTATCTATCTATCTATCTATCTATCTATCTGTCTGTCTGTCTGTCTGTCTATCTATCTATCTATCTATCTATCTATCTATCTATCTATCTCTCTAGCTAGCTATCTAGCTATCTATCTATATATCTATGAGTTTATAATGAATAATCACCAATGAGTTTACTGGAAACACAAAACATCGAATAAACTCATCGACGACTACCAGTAATCTCCATGAAAAGTATAAAAAAAAAATCATCGCAACTGTAAACCAGTAGGTTACATTTGTGATTACCAAAAGCAAAACAAACAAAAAAAAATGTTTACATCCCCACATCCCTGGAAATTAAATATACTAATGCCAGGGTTGCACAAACTTGAAGAAAGGAAAAAAACCTTGAATTATGTAATGGTGAGTCTAATGAACTTAGGCGTTTCTATAAGTTTACCAGTGATAAAAAACACCAGCATTTCCGTGCACGATAAAATACATGCAGCAATAACTCATATAACACACACACACACACATATGCGTATGCATGTGTGTGTGTGTGTGTGTGTGTGTGTGTGTGTGTGTGTGTGTGTGTGTGTGTGTGTGTGAAAGAGAATTAGAGAGAGAGAGACAGAGACAGAGAAACAGTGAAGCTGACAATATTACAACAGGCACTGCTATTAACCTGAAGGGGCAGATTGAAATGTATCAATCATTATGATTACCTGTGAAATACATGCATGCATATATAGATATATGTATACACACAAACACACACACACACACACACACACACACACACACACACACACACACACACACACACACGCACTAGTGTAGATTTTTTGATATACAGTAGATATGTTCAGTGTAATAGTACAAAATCACTACCTAGATGTTTACAACCAGTGTGCCATAAGTCAAATACTTGGTTCCCAACCATCTATCCAGGTGGAAATTAAATGTGGACAGCACTGGTACCTGTCTTATACAGATATGTAGAGAGTTCCAAATTTTTCCAGCCCTATAAAGGAAATTCATATAAATATTTCAGAAACTGATACAGAGATTTCTGCAAAATAGTTCTTATCCTTTGTACCTTCAATGTGTGATGTAAATGTTACCCCAATCATAGATGCTAATAAGTCATTATTGAAACATTTATACACTAAGATGACATCCCTTCTATATGTTAAGGGACTTTACCATTTAACCTTCTAACACAAACAATGGGCCCCGGATATCTGTCTAGTGTATGTTCTTAGAAATCTCTCTAAAATTTTTACGGAGGTTGAATTATAAATTACAAACAGACCCACAATACTCAATATATGGTCTTATCAATGATTTATAGATTCATAGGTTCATAGGTGTGTACTAGGCTAATGGCCCTGGAGCCTTTACAGGTCTAGCCCATAGGATTACTCTGGCACTGTGCCACCCAACCTTAGTTTCCAGTCCCTCTGTCAAGTAGAGCCACTGGAGTTATCCCTGGGGTGCATTTTCTATTTCCCATCTACTCATCAAGATTTCTCTTGAAGAGGGCCAGTGAGGTGCTCTGTTTGACATGTATGGGAAGTCTATTCCATAGCATGGGCAGTCTCTGGTTTATGAACCTGTCCCTCCAGCACATTCTGTTGATTGTGGTAATGAGGTTGAGGTCTCTGGAGTGTCTGATTTGGAGGGATTGGGATTTCTTTAGATGTAGCATTTCTAACAGAGCTGGGTCAGACATGGCTTTGTAAGTCAAGCAGAGATCACCTCTAAGTAGGCAATATGAGACAGAGAATAGTTGGAGTTTTCTGAGTCTGTCCATATAGGACAAGTATTTAAGGCCTAGGATCCTCTTTGTGAGGTACCTTTGTGCCTCTCCAGTTGTTGCAGTTGTCTAGTGAGTTACACGCCAAATGGGGCATTGTACACAGTGATTGGCCTAATGAGGGAAGAGTAGAGGGAAACAATGACCTCTTTCTTCCTGGATGCAAAATCCTTAGTAATGAGATGTGCTACATAGAAGGACTTTCTGACCACAGTGGCAGTGTGGTGGTCAAAAGAGTGGTTGCTGTCAACCTGTGTTCCCAGATCTCTTATAACACCTTCTGTGTTCAGTGGACTACCATCAATGTAGTAGTTCATGGGAACTGGGTTTTTTCCAAAGGAGATGATGACACATTTTTTGGCATTGAGCTTAAGGCCATGGTTCTGACACCAGTTGTTGGTCTCAGTGAGGCCTTTCTGTAGGATGTCAACATCACTTGGAGAGTTAATAATGGCTCCCAACTTGCAATCATCTGCAAACCTTGTCACCCAGAGTCCCTTCATGTTGGACTGGACTTCTGAGAAGTAGATACCAAACAGGAGAGGACCCAAAACCAATCCCTGTGGGACTCCACTCGTGACTGGTCAGCAGTCTGGCTTGGAGTCAGCTACTTTCACACTGTGGGTTCTATCTGTGAGCCAGTTTGCAACCCCAAAATATAGGGCCAGCACCAAAATGAAGTTACCAAATATGTATTTATTAAATAAACATATTCAAGATACTAAGGGTGTAAACCACCCCTAGTAATGCACAAAAGTGCTCCAAGAATAGCAAACCGGTTTCGGCTATACTAGCCTTCTTCAGTGCACAAACAAAATAATGAAAAAGAAGTAACAAGGCAGCAGTATTTAAAGCTCAATTACTCATTACATCCGAGTGACGCCAACAGGTGCATCTGCAGTTACCCCCTACTGCTCATCTAGGCGTCAAATATTGCTTGTTCATATTTGCATTAATAATTCCAAACCCAAGCCCTGTACAAGGTATCAGAATATTTTATCTTGAAGCATACATGATGGCAAACACAATTGTATTGATATTTGACCTATGTCAATGAGTATTTGTTAGAATTGTAAGGTGATAACTTTATTTTTTAAAGGCTCAAGCCACGCCCACTAGGAGTTAAAGGTGCACAATCAAAAGAGCTGTACTGGAGGGAATAAAAACCAATCAAGTCATCATTTGCTTAATAGATGCATATTGAAGGCATTTTAAAGATGTTTATTCAAACCAGGGCTAAAAAGCCCACCCAGTTTAATTATCCATTTTCTTTCTTTACAGTTTAGTATTGAGTGCCAACCACTTTTCAGGGACCTATCCCCCTTGATTTTATCAATAACCATAAAATAAAAGGAGGCAGAAGAGTGTTTCAGTGTATGTTTATATAATGCACTTGTAAGCTTCCGATTCCTTATATCACTCATGTATTCTGAAATCCTAATCCGTAATGGTCTGGATGTCTGACCCACATAAAAAGCTAAGCATGGACAGGAGGAAAGGTATATAACCCAGTCTTAGCCACAATTGGCCAGAAACCTTATATCAAATACCCTATTTGTGTTCAGGCTAGTAAATTGTTTAATTTTAAAAACTCTAGAACAATGTGTGCAATGGCCACATGGATATGTACCAAATATTTTTTCCCCAGATAGGGTTTGTTGAATGAGTCCTGCTGAGGCATGGGAATAATGTTTATAATGGCTGAAAAGTGAGCTCAAAGTTCTACCACGGCGGAAAGAGAAAAAACATCTTTGCCCAACCTTTGAGGCTGTTTGTGTTTCTGAATGATGTTCATAAAAGTTCTAGTGTTACGTCCATATGTGGTGACCATCCTTAAAATATACTGGTTCCCTGATGTTTTATCCTTATTCTTATTCTTATTCTGTAGGAGATCAGAAGACTGTATACGTCTATAAAGATGGTGGAGACTATACTTCAGCATTTCTATGGGTGCTGACAACATTAACAGAATTCAGCAAAGCAGTAGGTGTGCTGTGATGAGGAAGAAGCCATTTTGGATTGAAGACAGAAGCTGCTTATCTATTAGATAGCTGAGAAGTTGTGTATGAATATATTTTTCTAATATTTTCGATAGGGACATTAAGATGGTAATTGCCCTGTAGTTTGAAAGAGCTGCATTGATTCCACCCTTGTGCAGTGGGATAATCAATGATTTTTTTCCATAGTAAAGGAACTTTACTTTTGGATTGATTTATCAGAATTGAAACTGGATATGTAATAACCTCAGCTGCCATTTTAATATATTCACCAGGTAGACTTGACAGAGGCAGTTGTAGTGGGCTTTAATATTTTGAGGTTTTTTCTGATGGTATCTGTGGGTCACTGGTTGGAAGTAGAAACATTGAAGGAGGCTGTTTGATTGAATAAGGACATCAACAGCTTGATTAGTCACTGGTTGATTAATGACTGTGCAGTCTGCATAAAATGGTTATTGTATCAATTGGCTAATGATACAATAGCCAATTGATATAATAACCATTTTATGCAGACTGCACAGTCACTGATTGATTAATGACTGTGCAGTCTGCATAAAATGGTTATTGTATCAACTGGCTATTGTACCATTTTGCTTCTGTGTGTCTGATGCTGGCTGAGTAGCTTGTCCTGGGTTTAACAGTTTATTGATGGTGGCCCAAAACAGTTTTGAATTATTAGTGTGTAAGTTTAAATTCATTGTGTAATAGGTTTTCTTATATTTGGTGATAAGTTGTTTTGTTAGACTTCTTAGTTGTCTAATAAAGTGGAACCTGTTTTATTTTTGTCCAGACATTGCATGATTTGTCATTGTTTCATGAGATATTTAATTGCTAAGGAAAGCCAAGGGGCAGGGTTGGTTTTGACTCTTTTATTCCAAGGGGGACTAGAGTGTTTAGAATGCCTAGGTAGATTTTATTGAACTCAGAGACAGCATGATCTATGGAGAGAGTCTTTACTGACTCCCACTTAATAAGATGTAGTGCATTAATAGTGTCTTCATGAAAAGTAGTAAGCTTTACTATCAGGTTGCAAAGATGTGCCTTGGGGCTGTGGCTTTGGTTCCCTATGGTGTAAGTAAGCACTTAGGCTGTCTGACAGTTATGTGGGATGACATTTTACTTTTAAAGGATATTAGGATCCGACTGAGGATTGATTGTCTGGCTGTGGCTTTGTTACATCTAGTCGGTGTGTTTATAAGTTGAGTGAACTTATGATACCATTGGACTTGCCAAAGTATAACAGGTCTGACAGAACAGGGTCTTTTAAAGCTCCATACACAAGGTAGAGGTTGTGTATGATACTGGGGAGATCCACAAGGCATTGAGATGGTCTCCATATTTTTTTTTAGATTTAGGCCCTAGATATTTTAGTGAGAAAGCACATTGTTCTTTCTAGTTATGACAAATGTTTGGACAGGTACATACAGAAAGGGACATTAAGATCAATGATTGACCTAATTAATGTTGACTACAGTGAAGCAATTGCATCACTGGATCCAGATGCAATACCTTTAGATATAAGTTGTGCAATAAAAAAGGACTTCCTTACAACAGTGGATACATGGTGATCAAAGGACAGTTCATTGCTGACATAGGTTCCAAGATTCCTAACTATGGGTTCAGTTTTCAGGTGTGTGTTATCAGTGTGATAGTTACAAGAGGAGTCATGCTTCTGAAGCATATGATTGGCATTTAGTTTTAGTTCTTTGTTTTAACACCAGCTATTTGTTTAAGACTGATCTTCTTGGAGGATTTTGGTGTCCACTGGGGAATTTATGATAGCACCAAGTTTACAGTCATCTGCAAACTTGATCAGCCACAAATTCTTGACATTAGCTTTGACTGTCAAAATGTTAATTCCAATGAGGAGTGACCCAAGGACTGAATCGCAGGGTATACCACTAAAGACAGGTCTTTTGGAGGAGGCAGATCCACCACTCTGGGTTCTATTTGTGAGCCAAGATTTCCACTTAGTTATATAGGGATTGACATTTAGCTGGGAGAGTTTAACATTGATACTTGAGTGTGGGATAGTATTGAATGCCCTTGTGAGGTCTAGATATATATCGTGCAGTGTTTTATCCTTGCCCATTGCTTTAGTAATGTTTTTGAAGAAGTCTATCAGGTTAAATGAGCAGGATCTGACCTTGACGAAAAAATAACTGGGTTGGGTCAAGAGTCTGCAGGTTACCTATATCCTTAAATATTAATCACATAATGATTCTTTACATAGCCTTACAGGTGAGACTTTTCAGGCTTATGAGTCTATAATAACCTGGGGCCATTTGCCCCACCACTGTGCAAGGGAATAACTGTGTTGTCTTGCATTTATTCAGCATAAAGTCTTTTCGGATGCTGATATTCAATAGCTTCTATATAGCAGCAGATAAGTCATGTTTCAGGCTGAACAGTAGGTTGCCTCATATGTTATGACCCCACCCCATAGATGTAGTGTTCTTAGAAATAGACTGAGAATGACTTCTTAGGAGATCGGGGGGGTGTATTTGTGGATATATGTTCTGAGACTATTGCAGGGAAGAGAGGAGTAAAGGTTGCGGTAAAATTTTTCACCAGTAGATTGGCTATGTCCTCTGGGTCTGACTATCTGATATAATTTGCTATTAGCCCTTCACAGTGCTGGGCATTATTTTTAACATTTTAACATACTTAAAGAAGGCTTTCTGGTAATCCTTCACCTAGGTGGCTATCTGTATTTCATATCTGGCTTTGGTTGAGATGATCAAGGTTTGGAGTTCCTTATTTAGTTTAGGAAGAGCATTTTGGCATCTTGAGAGTTGTATTTATTTTACATGCATTTTTTTATTTTATCATAGAGCCTGTTTATATTTGAATTCCACCATAGGGATTTAGTTTTAAATGGGGCACTGTATTTATTTCTGAGGGGGGACAGATGCATCTATGTAGCTACTTACATGTGCATAAAATTTTGGCAGTGAAAGATTCTTAATAAGCAGTGCCATCATTCAGATGGAATGGGCATTTTAATTTAGACAGGTCACCATTCAGTTTTAGTAGATTAGCCTTTGCATAATCTCTAAATACCAAGGGAATAGAAGATGCTTCATCCTTCAGTGCTATGGTGAATGCGATTGAATTGTGGTCTGATTTGACAAGGGAGGAAGTTACAATAGAGGGGGAGCAAAGCCCAGGATTTTATTGCCTCTGGATGAAGTGTTGACAAACTGGTCCAGAAAGTTTGTATTGATGAAGTCCAGAAATCTTTGGGCATACATGTTTGTAAAGGTATAAGTCTCCCAGTTTAGGGAGGGCTAGTTCCAATCTTCTAGGATAATTAAGCTTGGCTTAATGTATAGGGACGCCATACTAATTAGGAAGGGGTTATGGGCTGAGGGAGACATAGAGAGGTCCAATAGTATGACATGATATGATATGATAAGGGGTTTTGTTAATAATAAGTCAGATGTGGAGGAGTTCCAGGTCATTATCTTGTGTAAGAAGTCTTGAGATGAATTGAGTGTGATTTTTTTAAGAATATGGCGACACCCCCAATTTTAGTGCTTTCATCGAATGCATTGAAACCCTACACTTTCAATTATCTTGAATCAGGCCACTGTAATAATGCATACATTACTATTTTCCAGGGTAAGGAGTGCTTGTAGGTAGTGGTGGGTTTTGTTTTTTGTTATACAGATTTTATTAGTTTATTATTTGTATTTTCATTTGTTGACCAGGTAGTTGGACTGAGCTAAAAACTCCTTTTCAATGGAGTCCTGGGGAGACAAGTTCCATAAAAGAGTAAGACAATTAAAGTTGCAAACAAATTGTACATTAAGAAACAACAAAGATGAAAAGAACTACTACTTGTAGTACAGTAAGTTTAAAGTAGAAACATAACTAAAAGCAGTCAACAGACTGTCCATATAACACACACACATTTGGTATACTATAAAAGGAGCTTTAGGTCAAGAGGGTAGGTTTTAGGTTTTAGAAGAAGACAATAATGATATAAGTGAAAAGAAGTACAGGAGGATGGATGCTGTGGAGAGGTGTATGAAGTCTGAAGGAAAGTTTGTGATTTGCTATTCAGTTTAGTGAGAGCATATCCAAGAAGAGGCTAGGTGAGTTTTTAATTGTTATAGAAAGATTGTCAAAATTATCTTTGTAAGTTGGAGAGACTGAATTCCATAGTTTAGCTATGTGGCATATGTAAAGGAAATTACCAGTAGGATCATTTGATTTTGTAATTAGGAGTAAGTTTTGGTGAAAGCATCAGAGATCCTTTTCATCTTTGCTGTGAAGGAAAGGTTAGTTTGCTTTTTATTTGTTGTATTTTGTATTAGTTTATTGCCTTTTTATATTTTGAATACTGTGATTTGTTTTCTTTGCCTTGTGTTTCACTTGTATACTGCTTTTAACAGCATATTAAAACTTCAAAAGAGACCACAGCTCTGTCTCTTGTGAGTCAGGCAGAAATTAGAACTGATCAATTAAGGACTCATACATAAGATAGAAGAGGTCACTTAAGGTTAATCATTTGTGAACTGAGGGGGTGGAGCTAGGAACTAAACCTTCTATTTAAGGGGTAAATAAAACATTTCAGAGCTTTATTAGAAAGGCTCACCCAGACTCTGCAAGACTTTGCTTTGAAGGAAAGGTTAGTTTGCTTTTTATGTGTTGTATTTTATATTAGTTTATTGCCTTTTTATAGTTTGAATACTGTGATTTGTTTTCTTTACCTTGTGTTTCACTTGTATTCTGCTTTTAACTGCATATTAAAACTTCAAAAGAGACCACAGCTTTGTCTCTTGTGAGTCAGGCAGAACTTTTTTTCCCACCTGCCCATCCTGTTACTATTCTGTTTTTAAATACCCCTGCCTTTCTAGATGCCTGCCTCTTATGTTAATTTGACCATATATCTCACTTTCTCTCTGCTTTCCCTGTCTTGTGTGAGTAAGCAGAAAATTATCATTTTGTGAAATCACTCCCCTTCAACTATTTAAATTTCCTGGCCATCCTACTGTATTCCATAGTATCAGAATACAAAAGTGATTACCCCCTTTCAATCTATCTTGTTGTTTTAAAGATAGTGACTCTCCACTAAAATTTAACTTTTTAGACAGATAAAACTTAAGTTACCTACTTTCAAATCTAACTTCTCTAGTGCACACTACAGTGTTTAGGATAAACCATTTTTTTTTCTTCTTACCTTTAAGCATCCTGTGACTAGCACTTGCTTTAATACCTGCTGGAAAGCACTAGGAAGTCTTAAACTAATGCAAGCACTCAACTCTCCTTATTAATAAGTTGAAATTATTTATAATTAATTAAGGAGAAATTAATCATAGGCACTAAACAGCCTATAATTGCAAAGTACCTTGCTAAGGGAAGGGAAAACAGCTCCTGTACTTTTCAGAAAAAGCACCAAACCAGGCATGTCCAAGGGTCAGCTTCCGGTGATTTCCCCTGTCCACCTGGTACACCTGGGCATACTGGGGCAATGCAACAATTGCCTCATGTACACAGACAACCCTCTCCTCCTACCACCCAACACTACAACCTGTGAGAGATGCACTTACATAGCCAAACTGGAAGCAAAGCTCTCTCTACCCAAGATTGTGCTAGACAGTCAAGAGGAGAAGGTTAACACCCACACTACATCTCAAGAAACACATAGCCCTTCTAAACTCACAGCACCAACACCCACTGATAGCAACACTAAATCCACATATGTGGAGGCTCTTAACTGTAACCTGCCCAAGCAACAAGGACCTCCAAAGCTGAAACACAAACAAACACCAATCACAACCAAAGTGTCACATAGCTCACAACACCAGTGTGCCACCCAGCAACAGCCCCTAAGGCAAGACAATGTACCTAACACTTTAGTCATAGGTGACTCTATAGTCAGGCACACTGATGTCCCACTCACCAGGCTGAACAAGGAGAAAATTACAGTCATCTGCCTGTTGGGTGCCAGGATCCGCCACATAACACATGCACTCAAGTCACTCCACAACAAGTACAAATATAACTCTGTCATTGTCCATGTTGGAGTGAATGACTTGAGACGTACCTCCCTGGACTACATGAAAAGAGACATGGAAGAGCTCTCGGATCATGTGACCCAGGCAGGTATGACCTAGCCCTGAGTAGCATCCTGCCTTCACCCAGAATGATACCACAATATAAGGATAAATGATTGACTTCAACAACTGGCTAAGCTTCTGGTGTCATTCAAAGGGGATCCAGTATCTGTCTGCCTGGGACAACATGATCGACAGACCACGATGCTTTGCTAGAGATGGTCTGCACCTGTTGCCCCTGGGATTCAGGTTACTGGCTAAGGCTCTTGCCACCCCTATAGTGCCTTTTTTAGGCAAAGTTCAAAGGGCAAAACCACCACCGTAACAGGTACAAGCATGCAAAATCTGAAGGTAATGCTACTCAATGCTAAAAGTCTAAACCTCAAAATGCACTCCTAAAAATGGATAACATCGATATCTGTGCAGTAACTGAGACCTGGTTCAAAGCTCCAGAAAGCACCCCTGCAATACCAGGCTACAACTCTTACCACACTTTTCGGCCACCAAACCAGGATCGAAACATTAAAGGTGGAGGAGTGTCCATATTCACCAAGGATATTCACAACACCAGGCTAGTTGCCCAACACAATGCATCTGAAATTTTCCAGGTGCAACTAACACTAGGTAAGACTGCAATCCAAATTGTAGCTTGCTACAGATCCCACAGCATGCCCCAAGATTCTCACTACACCTTTCTAAACATACTGGAAAATATTAAGATACAACCAAACACCCTAATACTGGTTGATTTCAACTACCCTGCCATTAACTGGGAAAACTACTCATGTACCAACACATTTGCCCAATGGTTCTTGTAATTCATAAATTCCAATGCCCTGGATCAACTAATCCATAGTCCCACCAGGGGCTCCAATATCCTAGACCTGGTAATTACCAACACGGGAAATCGATGCTCCGCACCTATGGTCACCCCCTCATTAGTCAGGTCAAACCATAAACTAATCATCCTAAACATCCACATCCCACCCCCACTCCCCAGTAAGGAAACCTCCATAAAAAACTTCTCCAAAGCCAACTTCATGCTACTCAAGTCAGACGTGACAAACTTCATGACACCCATGCAGACGGGAACTGAAAGTTCGACTGCTGAGTCCTACACTAAGGCACTGTATGAGCACATCCACTCATGCATGAATCGTGCCATCCCAAATAGAACCAAGATGCTCTCCTCCAAAAAAAGGAAGCCAATCTGGTTGTCCCCTGCCATAAACAAACTTTACAACAAAAGGAAGAAACTGTTGCAGAAAAGAAAAAAAATTCCACGATACAAAAAAATTCCCTTACCAGCCTCAGTATGAAGCTGAGATCCCTCGTAAAATCCTCCAAAGCTAGTTACGAAAATAAAATTGCCAAAGATTCCAAAGACAACCACAAGGCATTCTATAGCTATGTCAAAAATGTAAATGGCAATGCTCAGATCTGCTCTGAGCTACAACAGAATGGCATTAAATATACTGATCCCAAGGATATGGCCAATATCCTGGCAGATCGATTCAGTTCCAACTTCACCCCCCTCTCACCCCCTAAATGGCCCCATCTCAATACCAGGAGATTACCAAATTCTGGCAATAATGGCCACACAGGTAAAAACGCACTCTCCAAAGCTAAGAATACAGCATCCATGGGACCAGATGACATCCCAGGCTGTGTACTACATGAACTACAAAATGAACTGGCACCTCACCTAAGTGTCATGTTTAATCATACCCTCACCTCAGGCTTCCTGCCCACTGAGTGGTGCACAGCTACAATTATCCCACTCCACAAGGGGGGATCCACCTTGGATCCCAAGAACTACTGCTTCATCAGTCTGACGAGCCTGATCTGCAAGGCCATGGAATGTATTATCATGGAACTTATAAACAAAGATATTGGCAACCTTCAAACACTGGACCCCACCCAGTTTGGGTTCATGAAGGGCCGATCTTGTCACCTGAACCTGATTGACTTCTTCAAATCAGTCTACAGAGCCGTAGATGAGGGTAAGGCAGTTCACGCAGCCTATCTGGACCTCGCCAAGGCTTTTGACACCATCCCCCACTCTGGAATAATAGATAAACTTACTAAGCTGGGCATTAATCCCTACGTCACTCGATGGGTTGCCAACTGGCTTACTGACAGAACCCATACTGTAAAAGTAGTTGACTCCAAATCCAGCTCCAGACAAGTGACAAGTGAAGTACCTCAGGGTTCAGTCCTGGGACCTCTCTTGTTTGGCATCTACTTCTCTGAAGTACAGGCCAACACTAAGGGACTCTGGCTAACAAAGTTTGCGGATGACTGCAAACTGGGAGCCATTATTGAATCCCCAAATGATGTGGATACTCTACAAAAGGACCTTACAGAAACAGATGCTTGGTGCCAGAGCCATGGGCTCAAGCTCAATGCCAAGAAATGTATAGTTATCCCCTTTGGGAAAAAACATGTACCCATGAATTACCACATAGGTGGCAGTACACTAAACACTGAAAGTGTGATAAGAGACTTAGGGACACAGGGTGAAAGTGGTCTCACGTTCAATAACCACATTGCCACAACAGTCAGGAAATCCTTCTATGTGGCACACCTCATCACTAAGGGCTTTTCATCCAGAAAAAAGGAGGTCATTATCCCACTGTACTCATCGCTCATTAGACCCATTATAGAATGCAATGCCCCATTTGGTATGTACCTCACAAGACATCTGCAACAACTGGAAAGGCTGCAGAAATACCTCACTAAAAGAATCACAGGCCTAAAGCAGATGCCCTATGCTGACCGCCTTAAAAAATTCCAGGTATACTCTGTCGCATATCGTCTACTCAGAGGTGATCTCTGCTTAACATACAAGGCCATGTCAAACCCAGAGCTGTTGGACATGCTACACTTAAATAAATCTCAATCCCTCAGAGCCGCACGCTCCAGGGATCTAAACCTTGTCATTACAATAAACAAAACATGCTGGAGGGATAGGTTCCTGACCCAGAGACTCCCCAGACTCTGGAATAGACTGCGCATACATGTCAAGCAGGGCGCCTCCTTGGCCCTCTTCAAAAGGAGCCTTGACGATTGTATGGGAGAAAGGAAATTCACCCTGGGGATCATGTCAGTCACCCTGCTAGACAGGGGTCCAGGGAAGTAAATAGTGTGGGAAGAAATAGCCAGGGAATTGTTATGGCTATGCTTGTATAGGCCCTAGGGCCGATAGCCTAGTACCAACCTTTGAACCTATGAACCTATGTGTTTGCAGAGCAATAGTGCAATTGCAGGGCATTTTCTTGGATTATATACCATGTTTATTTATTTAATTTATTTATTTATGTGTTTGTTTACCAGATAGGTGGACTGGCCTCTTGACCCTTTTTAGCCATGACATGAGCTCAAAGAGCAAGCATTGACAGGCAAAAGCAAAAATACAAACTATAAAGAAAATGTTAAAGACAAATGAAATAAAATATAACTATGTACTACTTATGCAACAAATGTACAAATTTCAGTTCATATGTAGATATTGTCTTATATTCTCTTATGAGGTTTCCTTACTCAACCGTTATCACAATGGCATGTGCACATGGCTTTTTTGTGTAGGCATTCTCTCAGTCTTTCTTAAATGTTTCCAAAGTCTGCTGCTTTCTCACTTCCTTTGGAAGATGGTTCCATATGACAGGCCATATCCTGGAAAAGTCTCTTTCTCCCATAGCTATTTTGAAATAAGGCCAGGCTACCATGAGGTTATCATCACGACTGTTTCAGAGAGTGAAGGTTCAGGTTTTAAAAGGAAATTTAACTGTCAGAGGTTGGCAATAATTTAGCTTTATTATTTTCAAAAATAAAGTTCCTAAAAGAAGAAGAGGATCTCTTCTTGGAAATGGAAGCCATATCAGGCTCTTTAAGAGATCACAATGGTGTATGCAGGAATCACCCTATAACATGAAACTGCATATTTTGGTTACAACATCCTGTATCCCTTGACAACTGTATGAAAAATGAAAAACGAAAATGTGGGAGGCCATATTCTAATTTTGGGAGAATACATTTTATTTATTTTCTGCTATAACTATGTCTGCAATAGGTGAAAGTATATGAGAAAGCTAGAACATAATTTTAGCTGGGATAAAACTTTATGTACGTTATCGGTATAGGTAGTGAATTTTAAGAAAAGGGTCCAGATTTTGACCGAGGTACTTGCATTCAATAGCATGATAACATTATCCTGGATATCTTTAATGAGCAGGATGGTAGTTTTGCTAATTTATGCATTATGGAATATAGCATGACATTAGTTTTGTGTGGGGAGGTGGTTGATTAATAGTTTGTTATAGGCTGCCCAAAGGCAGATATCATTGAAGCTTTTTTGTAAATTTGCTTGCAGAATTTAATGCAATTTACTAGATTTGATCAACAATATATCATCTGCACTTATAATAACATCAAGAGAGGCTAGGTCAGAAATAAGGTCATTAATAAAGAGAGAGAACAGAAGGAAACCTAAGATAGAGCCTTAGGGGACTCCAGTATTGCAGATCTGGTTTTGTAAGAAAGAATTATTGGCATTAACTTGAAAAGCTCTATCTTTGAAGTAATCTGAAAATCATTTGATTGTGCTATCTCTAAAACTAAACCTCAGTAACTTGCTGAGTAGTATATTTTGGTTAATGGTCTCAAATGCCCTGGTCATGTCTACAAACAAACCAGACATTATGAGGCCTGCAATGATATCACTGTAAACTGTACCTGTAGCAGTAAGTAAGAAAAAAGGACTGAAGTCCCTGAAGTCATTGGAAGAGGGTACTTTTGGAAGTGGAATAATGATGAAGATGGCATTATTGTGAAGGTGAAGGACAAGTTAAAGAATGTGTAAGGGACTTTGCAATTTGTTTCAGCTGCATGTCTAAGGAAATTGAGATGAAGGTTACTGTCATTTGTAGATGAGGAGTTTAGGCCTTTTAATAAAGTTTTGGTTTCTCTGACAGAAATTTGGGAAAATAGAAGGTCTCAGAATATTCAGCCAGTTTGTACAGCTGTGGGAGAGTATCCCTGCCTGGACCATGTCTGATAGTAGAGGATGAATGAAACTTGTCAGTTAACTTTTATATTGCAGAGATTAGGTAGAATCTGTAATTTTCTGCAAATCTGTGCTCTTGATCACGTGGTGTTTCATTGATAGCTATAGTATGATTTGGACAAGACAGGACAGTGATCACTTAGCCGATCGAGAAGGTCTTTGATGTGTACACATCTACGTTTTATTGGTTATAAGAAGATCCAGGATACAGCCTTTCCTTGTTTGTTGATTTTGTCTAGTGGGGGCATTTGCTAATTGCTCAAGACTGAACTGACATAACATTCTGTTCAGTTTGCTGGCATCTGGTCCTATAGCAGTGTTGCTGAAGTCACCTAGTATAACAGTATTTTTGGAGATGCCATTTTGGAAATTTCCTGGAAGGTATTTTGTATGGCTGAGAGTGAAGAAGGGGATGGGATACACAACACTGTTATAAAAAGTTAAGAATATCCTCCAGCTGATGAATTGCATAATACCAAATTAGAACTTTGATCATTTATTGTATTTGTTTTGTAGGCATGAACAGTGTCGCTTCTACTTCCTGGTCTAGGATCAGCAATCGTTGAGTGTGATAGGTAGGAGTCATCCTGGATTGGGCTGTTCATTAAATGGGCATGCTTTCAATGTTGACCATTTGTTATTTAAGCTGTGGGCATTAAGCAAGGTAATTTTAGATCTCTGTTTCTAATCACAGGATTTGTATTTCCTTGGGTTGTTATAGGTGCCGGTTTGGGGTTAGAACTGATATCGCCTGACTTATGGTGCTTATTCAAAAAGTGATATAGGTTAGACAAGAAGTCCTTGAGAAGGATCAAAGATTAGATGTGTGTTAAATTAGCATTGTTTGCATTAGGTACTGCTTTCTGGCTAAATGTTGTGATAGTTTACCTATTTTGAGCTGATGTGCTGGTACCCTAAGTGGATATTACATGAACCTACGTAGATTATATTGCTGTCGTGTAACCTAATAGTGGGTATGGTGCTGGGCAGCCAAAGACAAGTTATTAGGAGAGATAGAATGAGGAACAGAGAAAGTCTTAAATGAGGCATGCTATGATGGTTTAGAGATGAAATGCAAAAGTTGCAGGAGGCTAGATGATCAAAAAAACAAAGTGTAAGTGAATAAGGAAGGCTGTTTTGAGTTGATTTGAAGGGTTAGATCATTCTTGAGCCCAAGCCCTTGCACATGTTTTAGTGCAAGGTAGTGATGTGTACAACTAGAAGGACTTGCTGCATACTTGGCAACGTTTTTATAGCATTTACAAAGTTTGTTTATGAGTGTTTGTGGATGTTGGGTAAGATAAGAGAGGCATATAGAATATTTAGGAGGAGTAGGGTTTGGTCTGTCCAGAACTGGGCTTGTGAGGTAAGATAAGGTTTGATTTTATACAAAGTACCTAGCTTATGATTAGTCTTGGGTATGGTATAGCTAATATGGGAGCTACATTTCTATGTTATTATCAATGATAACACTAAGAAGTTTTGATTTCTGAGCCTGTTCAAGTGAAGTTTTACCTTGGGAGATAATATCTACTTGAGCAGGATTTTGCAAGTGGACATTTGGAGTGAAAAGTATTACCTTAATTTTATTATTATTTAATGTAATTTTGAAGTCTGAAAGAGGGTTTTCTAGTATAGCAAATGTGAGTTGAATTACTTTGTGAAGTTTGAGGGCTGTGGATACAGAACAAATTAATGTAGATTCATTGGCATATTATATAATGGTACAGTCATGAGCAATTGTTTGCATACTACTTATAAATATATTAAGAAGGAAGGGGCCATGAATAGACCCTTGTGAGACACCCATCAAGTTGGTGAGGTGTATATCTTGATTAAAACAATGTCTGAATGCCTTATGTGTTATAGTTTGACACAATGTTCTCACTCAGGAACAAGTGCTGTTGCAAATTTCTTATGCCAGCCACTCACAATTGCATCTGCTGAAACTGAAGTAGATTTCCATGCTTTGTGTTTGCTCATTTCCCCACTGTTATACATCCTCCGAGCAGCAGGGTAATGTGGGGTTGAAGTCCTCTACATTAATGGTCAATTCAGCTTTCCCCTCCTATAGCCTGAAATTCCATGGGCATGAGAATTTGCTTGGATGCAAGTAGCTGAAAATTTAAAAGCTTAGTATGCAGACACTTGTAAGTAGACCCTATCTGTCTCTCTATCTATTAATCTATCTATACAGATATAGATAATATGTAGCTAGCAAGATAGATATGAGTGTGTGTGTGTGTGTGTGTGTGTGTGTGTGTGTGTGTGTGTGTGTGTGTGTGTGTGTGTGTGTGTGTGTGTGTGTGTGTGTGTGTGTGTGTGTGTGTGTGTGTGTGTGTGTGTGTGTGTGTGTGTGTGTGTGTGCATGCACGCGCACACATGTGCATTTGTAAATATTTCTCTCTTACCTTCTGTTGGTTTGCTGGTCTGACCATGTGTTCTTCATTCAGTTCCAATGTAATGATTTTTTCCAGAGTGTAGACTCTTTCCTGTGTGTAGTTCCTTTTATTAACAGGGCCCTTTATTCCACTCACAAAGAACTATTTGTATTCTACTACTTGATAAAAGTAACATCTGAATTATTACATTTTCCCCATGTTCTTCATTTGCCAGGTTTTACTTTTATTTATTTATTTATTTATTTTAATTAAAAAAAATGCCAGTCAATGATGTGGATATTGTATATTATATTGTTAGAATTTTCCCATGAGGAATTTTCTGTATTGGCAAGAATCATGTGTCCCCATCGCAAAACAGTAAATATGTTCATGCATTCCACACCTAGTAAAAACAATATTTGCTCTCTTACTTCTTTAGGAATGTTGAATGTTATGTGTCAACAATAATCCTTTCTTCTCTTATTTGCCTGTCCCAAATACTAGATTTGCAGTGAATTTATAAATGAATGTCTTTTATATTGATGAGGTAGTTTGCTTCAGTTGCTCATAAAATCTCTCCCCCTAGTACTCAGAAATACCACACTTGCTGTCTTATCTTTCTCCATCATGCTGCTGTCGCCTATCTGTTGCTCATATTGCCAGGATTTACTTTATTTTTAAAATGGCCACTCATTGCTGTGGACAGTATATAATGTTAACAATGCTCTGAAAATATTATGTGCAGCTTCTTTCATTAATAATGTACACCTACAAAGAGAAAAAGCATTTCAACTCCTATACCATATTTGCACTGTTCAGTGATCACTGCAATGATATCAGTTGTGTGCAGATAAAATTAGTCAGAGCTTATGCTGTATTGTAACTGCCCATGAACATGCTAATTCTGACCTGTTGCTATATGACAGGAAGAGAAGAACAATAATATAGTAATCAGCATGCAGTCTCTCTTGTGGTTTTATTTGGAGATCATTTTATTTTAATCAGTTTATTCGATGTTCAGTATACTGGTAACAAACTCAAACCCTTAGGGTAAGATCAACAGAAAGTTCTAAAGGACTAAACCTGAGATTTACAGCCATTGTACCTAATTTCTCTGCTCAGGTCCTAAAGACCTAAAACTGAAATTTACAGTCATTGCACTTAATAATAGCTTAACATTGGTTATAAAACCAGCAAACCATAATTGCAAAGAGAGTTTATTGCATAAAGTAACTATGTAAGTAAGAAAACATTGCATTTACTAGATGTGTTAGCAAAACCAATAAATAAGAAACATCCCTGATTCCATATTTATGTATGATAATTATTAAACTTCATATATAACACTGCCATGACATCTTCCCAGCAGATTATTTTGAAGATAAAACTTACATTAACCCAAATGGCCTATAATAGACCAAGTACAGTTTCAGAATGAATAGTCTGTCTTGAAGCATTTCAAGTATGTAACATACAAAATACTTTTAGTAAAGGAGCATTGTATTCCTTTAAGTCTTTTGGAATTGTAAACAAGACTTACACAAACTTCCATCAGTCAATAATAGAGCTAAGGAGAGGTAGAGACAAGGTTGCTGACACCTCAGACCTTCTTGAAGTAACAGTATTGAAAAGTATTTGTAATTTTGAGTAGCATCTGCTTAACATATCATTATCATTGACAGTGATAGACATTAATTGCACTAATTGAAATACTTAACAATAAACTAGTAAAGGGTTGAGAAAATTCTAAAAATCACAGATCTGACGATTCTAAAGTAGAAAATGGGAATACTAAGTTATTTAGGACCCAGTTTGCTGGCACCGTTATTAGCGGATGAGAAAATTCTGCAGCTGTTAAGAGGTTGCAAATTTTAATTTTACTTGCATCCTTTTGTTGTTGTTGGTGAAGGCTCAGCTAGATGAAAATAATCCATCAAGCCTTCTATTCGACAATCTATTTTTTTAAAGTCAAAGTCAAAGTAAATTTTATTGTCATTTTAGAACTACACACATGCAGCCTAAACAAAATTTTGTGCATCAGTTCAATTCTTGAGATTACAAAGGAAAGTGAAACAACACATACAAGTAGAGGAATAAGCAATACTGCTCCCAATACACACAAGAAAGAGCAGTGACATTTACCAATGCTCGTATACAAAAAGAATACCCTCCCTTGAGTTGAATTAACTGCCCTATTTAAAGTAAAACAAAATACACTACAGATTGAAATGCCAAAGTTATTTGTCTAAAATTGCACTTCAGTTGAGTTAAAAAAATACTGACTATGGATATAATAAATAAAATTTGCACTTACTTGGAAAATATGTAAGTATTTATTGCACAAATAAATAACATTTTACTTGTTATGTGTCCAGACCCCTGGGACTAGTGCCTGAGTTCAGAAGTCTAATCACTGTAGGGTAGAAACTGTTACTGAATCTTGTAGTCCTGCAGCAGATGCTGTGATATCTCCTGCCTGATGCCAGATACTTAAACAGTCCGTGCACAGGATGTGTGTTATCCTGTATTATTTCGGTAGCCTTTTGGAGGCTTCGTGCAGAATAAAGATGTTTTATTAATAGAAGACTGGAACCAGTTACCTTCTCTGCAATCCTCACCGCTCTTTGTAGTGCCTCCCTTTCTGTAACTGTGCAGCTTCCAAACCACACTGTGAAGTTGCAGGTAAGGATGCTCTCTACTGCACCTATATAGAAGGTGGAGAGAATATGAGGAGGAAGCTTAGCTTTTTTTAGCCTTCTTAAAAATGGAGGCATTAATGAGCTTTTTGACCAGTTGGCTGGCATTTTCCAACCACAAGAGATCCTCTGATATGTGTACACCCAGGAAATTCATACTCTTAACCCTTTCCATACTCTCACCGTTGATCCTGAGCACTGTGTGGTTTGTTCTCCTTTTCTTGAAGTCGATGATAATTTCTTTTGCCTTGCTTACATTCAGGTCAAGGTTGTTCTTCTCGCACCACCTGATCAGAGATGCCACCTCCTCTTTATACACACTTTTATCCTCATTTGTGATGAGTCCCACAACTGTGGTGTCATCAGCAAACTTGATGATATGGTTGGACTTGTGCTTAGCATAACAGTCATAGATCAGGATGGTGAATAACAGTGGGCTGAGAAGACATCTCTCTGGAACCCCGGTGGTAATTGTGATGCACTTTGATGTATTCTTACCTGAACACACCATCTGTGGTTTCTCAAACAGGAAGTCCAGGATCCAGTTACAGAGATGTTTACTAAGTGCTAAATGTATACAGCAAAAATATGAAAAAAAGGCACTCAGACTTCGAAAACAAATGAATAAATACTGAGCTATCTGTGGCTGCACCAGAACTGTAAGCCAGTCCAATTGTATAGTCTAACAAAAAGGAACACCAAACTTCCAACAGGATACAAAACACCTTGCAGTTGATTTAGCGCTTTCGTCTCTGAAAGTTCTGAGACTTCATTAGAATAAACCATAACCACATGCCTACGGTTATATAATGCTATTAATCAAACAATTAAACACATTTAAAGAAATAAGACATTAAAAAAAAAAAACTTGAAGAAAAACATACAGTTCCATAAAAAATATTTTCAGAAGCCAGAACCATATCTACCTAACCAAAGCCATTGTTTTTAATATTGGTAAAACTGAAATGTTTTCATTAATGCCAGGTTCTACAGTCACATTTAATCCAAGTTACCATCTGAGTTCACTACGTTCTATTTGAAGTTCCCACCATCCCCCTCTAGTGGTCTTCTGGATAACTTCCAAAATTCCAAACCTGAACTTAGCAAACTGCCTGCATTTAACTGAATGTTTATATAATGCATTATTTTTGTTATGACTCCTAATAGCATGCATATGTTCATAGATGAGTTTTCTCAATGATCTTTCTGTTTTACCAACATAATAAAAATTAGAGGATGTACACACTGCCAAGTATACTAGTCCTTTTTCAGCACAATTACCTTGATGGGCAGGTTTCATGATAGAAGGTAAAACACACAATGGTCCTTCAAAAATATAATTACATTGTGCAAATTTGCCACATTTACTAGTGCCCCTGTTGTTTAATGTTTGAATGTGGGTAGGGTGTTCAAACAGATATTTTAAGCTTTTCCCCATCTTGTAAACTGTCAAAGGAAAAAACTTCAAAGACCAATTCACGTTAGGTTCACGCAAGGCACCCTTTATTACTTGCAGCAAGGAGACAAAGCATGTAGGCACAAGGTTTGTCTGAATTACTGTTGATTAGTATGTTATTCTTATACAGTTCTCTTCCTGTCACACAGAAAATGTTACTCTTCTATTGCTGACGTAGTTAGACACAGCTTTCTGTATGTTCTACAGAAAATGTTACTAGACTATTGCTGACTAGGTTAGATTATTTGCTATCTTGCAAAACATTTTGAGAAAAACAACCTGGCCTTGGGCTTATTTTAGCCCATTTTAACTTTTCAATTCTTCAATTGTACTGTTCTAATACATGTGTTACATTTTGTCTGGATTCAAGGTACATTTCTAGCTTTAGTACAAGTAATGCTGACTATGGTTTATACTTTCAAGCATCTATTGTTTTCTTTATCAAAGCTTCTAGCAGCTGCATACTTTCTCATGGCATAAGCAGAAATGAATATCTCTTTGTTAGGTTTTATGACATTGAAATGTCTCTTGTTATTTTCATGACATTAGCAGAAATGAAATGCCTCTTGTTAAGTTTCTAATAGCTGTGCAGATTCATGCAGTGTGAACAGAATAAATGTATTAACCCTTTTAAACCTTGAATGGACTAAGCATGCATATTAGTATTGTATATTTTTCTAACATAAACAAATTGTGGCTGTCCACCTAACACTCTTAACAGGTCACTATTGGTAGTAACAATTATACAATTTCTCTTCATGTTGTTGTTTGTCTTTCGGCTTTTCCCGGTAAGGGGTTGCCACAGCGGAACTCCGGTCCGCTAATGATTGGCAGTAGATTTTTACGAAATGCTGAGGTGCCAGCTCGATGCCAAACCTTCAACGAAGGCATGCCCATTTACGCACGCATGTCATTCGAATGCTACCCAACTGTGGGGAGGACATGCAGACTCCACACAGAAGGCACTCCCAGGCCCTGCCGAGAATCGAACGGGAGAACCTCTTGCTGTGAGGTAACAACGTTACTGCCGTCTTCATAATGTCATTAATTTCTTTGAAACCTTCACCATATTGTAAAATCATAGCATGACTGTGGCTCTCATCTCCTTGTGGTTTAAAAAAATTAGCATTTTCTTTACCTATACCTAGAATAGGTTTAAATCCTGCACCCCATTCATGTGCTACCTCATCGCTAGTGTTCAATATTAAGTCTCTAGAGTAGCTTTTTTCCAAAAAAAATGAAATAGTGTTAAACATTTTGTTCTTGAAAATATCACAGCTAGAACTCATATGGGCTGCCCTTACTAGATGGCCCTTAAAATATTCTTTTTTGTGTGTTTGGGGTGGTGGCTTTGGTAATCCAAATAATTATTTGAAATGTTTCCTTCCTAAATATTCTGGAAACAAAAGAATGACTTACAAATTCCTTAACTAAAGTGACATCCAGGAAGTTAATAACAGAATCCAAGAAAGAATTTGTGAATTTAAGGAAGCTGGAAATGTTTTCCAAATAATCCCTAAATTCATTCATGTCAGTCACATTGTCCTTCTGCAGAATAAAAATGTCATCCAAAAAACGTAAGTATATAACCCACTTATTTTGAAATCTAGGAAAAAATTATTTTACGTTCCCAACTGTACATTACTAGGTTGGCATAAATGGGGGCACAACTGACCCCCACAGCCACACCCTTTATCTGTTTAAAGAAGGTACCTTTAAAATAAAATAGTTATTATCCAGTATTAATTCCATAATTTCAACTGCAATGTTTACCATATTGTTGCTTAAACTAGTAAGCTCTGTTATGGCTTCCCTAAAAAGTTCAAGCCCTTCAGTGTGGGGAATAGATGTAAAAAGGTCCACCAAATCAAAAGTTGAGAAAAAACATGTATCACTAAACATTTTTTGTTTAATTCTGGATAGGAAATCCTATGAATCTTTCAATATAAATTCAATAAAAAAACTATGCTTTTAAATAACCTGTCTATAAATACACCAAGGGGGTAAGTAGTATTCCCTTGAGCTGCAATAATCACCCTATAAAGGGGATTCAAAACATCTTTATGAACTTTTGGAATTCCAAAAGCTTGTTCCTAAGAAAATCAAATAGTTGTTCCGAAATCACTCCTTGAAACAATGCATCTTCCAGAAACAACTGTATTTTCAATGAGCTATCATGACTTCATTGTAGGATGCCTCTATTTATTTGTTTGTATCATAGAGTATTTCCAGCATATGTGTGTGCTATAATCTATGTTATCAACTAAAACTATCCCACCCCCTTTGTCTGGTTTCATAATTCTGAATGTATTATCGGTTCTTAATTCTCTCAAAATAACATTTTCTTGTTTTGATAGGTTGTATAATTTCCTTTTTCTTTTAGTTAGCAAAGCATAAATTTCTTTGGAACAAATTTGTTTATATGCTGTAACAGTGGGGTGAATCGGGGGGTTAAAAGTGCTCTTCCATTTAAACAAGTTGCTCCCACCCCCATGTGCCAAATGTGCCAGTTTTTCTATCAGCTGCATTGGTACCATCATATTAAACGCAGAGCTGAAGTCTATGAACAGCATCCTCACATAGTTGTCTTTGCCTTCTAAATGCTCAAGGGAAATGTGTAGTGGTACTTATATGGCATCAGCCATGGACCAGTTAGCTCTGTACGCAAACTGCAGAGGGTCAAAATCAGGAGGTAGGCATAATGAAAGATGCTTTTTGATCAGCCACTGCATTTCATAACAGTGGATGTCAGAGCAACTGCTCTGTAGTTGTTTGGGCTGGAGGGAGGGGTTTTCTTAGGTAGTAGGATGATGTTAGTTTCCTTGTAGCATGAGGGTACTTTTGTCATGGCAAGAGAGGTGTTAAATATTTCCTTGAGCACTGTGCATAGTTGATTACCACAGCCTTTTAACACCTTGCCCAATATGTTATCTGAGCCAGAAGCTTTCCTTGGTTCACTCTCTTTAGCTCTCTTCTTACTTCCTCTGTGCTGACCCTGAGTACTGCATCCTTCGCATCAGTGGGTAGCTTTATTGCCAACCTGTTGTTTCTGTCCTCAAATCTACCAAAGAAGATGTTCAAACTGTCCATAAATTTGATGCTGTCCTCACACTGTGCTGACCTGATTTTGTAATCAGTGATTTCCCATATGCCTTGCCATAGTCTCCTTGCATCCTTCATGTCTTAAAAGTGTCTGTGTACCTTTCTGCCAGACCCCCTCCTAGCCTCCTTTATACCCCTCCTCAGACTACCTCTTGCTACACTTAGGGCTGCTTTGTCCTTAGCCCTGTAAGTTGTGTTTCTCTCCTTCAGAAGTTCATATACCTTAGGGGTGAGCTATGGCTTCTGGTTAGTTGTTAAAGTGATACTCTTGGTATTTGTTACCCCATCAACACAGTTTGCAATGTATGCCATCACTACCTCAGTACATTCATGGATGTTCAGATGCAGATTCACTGTGGCTGCCTCCTTGAACATATCCCAGTTGGTTCTTTCAAAGCTGTCTTGGAGGGCCTACATAGCCCCCTCTGCCATACCCTGATTTGTCTCTTAGTGGGGTTCTCTCTAACCAGTGCAGGTTTGTAAGCTGGCAATAGCAAGTTGGTAGAATGGTCAGAGTTTCTCATTTGTGGAAGTTGCACTGTAAGGTGTATCCCTTAAACCCCAAAATCCACAAATTTATTTATACAAACTGTACAGTAGTACTACCACAAAGAAAATAGAAACTCACGTGAAAAAGGAAATTACTTTTGGTACACACACGCACACACATTGAAACCACACCAGCACTAAGTTCCTATAAAAAAACTAGGTTTAACATCAAGTAGCTGAATTCATCCGAATGGAACCTTATCGACTTTACACTTACCAAGGTGTACGAAACCTTAGTCTTACACTGTTGTCTCATTCTGCTGATTATATGGTGATAGTCATGCAGGATAAAAGTACATCTCCTTTATATCAACTCCGATCATTATCAGTTGTAGTTACTGGTATAGCTACCTGATGGTTAGTTAAGTGACTGGCACCAATAACGCAGCTAGCCCTCCTTTTAACAAATTGGGTGGGTGGAAGCAGTGGTTGTTACCTTAGAATCTAAAATGAAAGGTATCCAACCTGCATATTTTCCACCTTTCAGTATGTTTTTTAAATTGTAGGCTATTACACATTTCATAGATTTTCTGTTCCTGGACTACATGTCTAAGTAATAAGAAATGTAGAGAAATTAAAGCAGCATATTTATTTCATGTTAGATAGCTGCATAGGTAAAGTCTGTGAAAAAACGACTTTTCCTTAATACATCTGGGAAATACAGACTAGAACATCACATTAAATAAACATGAGAAGACAAAATATATTATGCCTGAACTGAAAAAAAAAAACAGCAACTGTTTAAAACAACGGAACATTTCAATTATAGATGACTAAAGATTAACACATGATAGTTGAACAAAACTTGTGCATCAGTATCCACAAAGGAATTACATAAGCAGTCAAGTGCAGACACAAATGAAAGGGATGTAGAAACTGCCTCAATGCACCCCGGATAAGAAACATAAGGGGTTTACTCTGAATGCACAAAGGAGAAAGATTCTAAATCCTTAGAGCAACAGAAAGAAAAGCATTAATATCTGTTGTAGTCGCATCCTTTCATGCACCAAATAAAGCAACCATTTTTGGACAGCACTAGTGTAGAGAGTTTATTATTAAAGAAAGTAAGACATGCGTGACAACCTGATAAACTAATCAGTAACTTATCTTAATGCAAATGAACAATAAGCACATGAAGAAATCTTGGAAGCAGAAAAACTGAGGTCAGAATAGAATGCAAGATGATTTGATGGCAGTACATAATGATGCGTGTAATCTGCTGTTTTAATCTAGACAAATCTAGATGACATCCCCTTTATCAGATTCTAGCTACAGCTGGAAAGCACTACCCAGGTCTTTTCTGAGGCCACATGAATGATCAGAATATATTGTTCATAACTAGATAGTGGTAGGAAAACAGGTGAAATGTTATTCCTGCTTGTGGGAGCTATCAGTTTACAAACAGAATAAATGGTTGTTCATGTCCTGAGGAGACGTCAGTGGTAGAAAGCCACAGTGTGACAACAAATGTATATAGTCCAGCTAGAGATCAAAGCTTTCTAACAGTTTGTTTAAAGCAGTCTGCTCAAAACCATTCTTGCCATTACATGGAGTGACTGTCTACGGCAGGTATACTGCACTCCTGAGTGTGTCCTCTTTTGCATAAGAGGTTAAACTAACTGCTTGGGTAGATCAGGTGTATGTAAAAGATCCCACAGCACCTACTGAAAAGAGTAGGGGGAAGTTCTCCATTGCCCTGGCTAAATTTCCCTTAGTAGCATAAACACAACCTCAGCTCTCCCCTGAAAAGAGACCACTAGCTTGGTTAACAAAAAATTAATAAACAGATAAACACTACTCAGCAAAGTATAAACTACTTCACAAATGCATATTGCATGCTCTCTCTCTCTCTCTCTCTCACACATACACACACACACACACACACACACACACACACACACACACACACACACAAACACACACACACTATGCAGTTCATGTTTTCTTCTGCATTTACCTTTCACATATGTGTGCATATATACATATTTAACAGTGTTTATTGCTCAAAATTATATTTGGTTTTAGAGGTGTCGTGGCTGAGTTTGACCTATGTTTCCACTCACCTTCAAGCACAGAAAGTTTAACAGGGCAAATTTATAAAAACTTAGAAGATTAAAGGTTTTACTGAAAAAGTTTGCAAAGGATATCAACTAGACACCTGGGAAGTACTACTAGTACTACTAAAACATAAAATGAGGAAATGGAAAACCACATTAATAGCCAAGCATGGCAACCTATAGACTAATAAAACCCCAAAATCTCTGTGTAATTATGGCAGCCAGCCCATGAAAAGATGTGTCGACTTTTTCAAGAAGTAGCTAACAACACATGGCATAAAAGAGGTGTCTTATTAAATACTAGTGCTGACATTTTTCAGGAGAAAAGAGTTGGAATTATAACTAGAATACAAAGTATAACCTTAAGGAGTTGCAGAGCCCTACTAGCAAAACCAGAATGCACTGCCATTGTAAAACATCACAGCTATCAAGTTCAAAGAAAGGTACCCCAACTCCATGCCACAGAAAGAAGAAGCCATGACTACAATCCTGACTACCTGCTTCAACTAGCAAACTGGATACAGGAGGATCCTGCCAAGTACAGTAAGAGTGAGAGGCTGGCACCTGTTCACCCATGATTGAGGAAGAGGGGTGGCCTGGTCCACTGAAGTAATGACACTCTGGAGAGACCAGATGATACATATGCAGCACATGAGCAAAGCTATGCATTTGGTCTGCCAAAGAGCACATGGTGCTGTAGTTGAAATGTGGTGCATTCATGGAAGAACACACACATCCCACTGGATTTGTACTGCAGACATACCTCTCACCCTGCAGACACTGAAAATAGAAACATCCAGCTAAAAAAAGTCTGGCCATCTAATTATCAGAAAATTTGAATACCAAATAGCACATAACTCATCCCATTTCTAATAGGAATGTGGGATACTTCTAAGAAACACATTTAAAAAGCAAAGTGACAAAAATGATGAAAGAATATAAGCACATTATCAAAGAAAAAGTGTAAACTCTGTAAACCACTAAACTATATCTCAAAATTCTATCATACAAGGCCATTTATTTTGTTTCAGAAAAGAAAGTTAAGACGTGCGGCCTGTTTCTAGTGGACTAGAATGTTTGTCGTGTAGTGTGGTTTTCTGTGTACTAAACAGCTTGAAAACTCACATGTGATGAGGTGGAATCAAAGAACCGTGTGATTGGGTAAATCGAAAACTGGGACATACCTCCAAAAACAGGAGCATCCTGTGTGGGTGGGGGGGACCTGAAAATATGAATGTTCTTTCAAAATAGTGACAGTTGAGACGTCTGCTACAGGCACTTTTTCTGGGTGTGCATGTCAGGGCACCAAATGAGGAGAAGATACCCCCCCCAAAAAAAAATAACCTCCTGACTCTGCAGGATTTTGCAGTTTATCACTGGGGTTATTCCTGGCTGCCACCTCCCTTCCCCAATGTTGCTGTATGTGGGAGTGGAGGGAAGAATGGATATGCCAGCATGGACAGTCAGTGGTCACAAAGACTTAGAGAGGAAAAAGATCTAGAAAAGAAGTTAAAAGAAAGGCACAGGGTGTTGCAAAGGCAGAGGCTAATTCCAAATGCAAGATCACATTTTTAATCTAGATTAGTGACTGAGACTTACAATATACTGCATACACCATGTCCCTTTACTAAGAAAGTTAATGAAAATTTAAATTGAGGTACATTCAAAACATCTTGCCAAAATGAAACTTTTTTAATGGAAAGAGTTAAGAGTTGAGAGTATTGACATCTTTTGAATACCATGAAAAATAAAAACCTGCAGCAGGTTTGCAGATAATAAAACAAAGTGTCAGGCTGCTCACAACAGTAGTAAGTGCTCATCTTGGTAACTGTCACATTCCACTTTTTCCTACATTAGTACACCATAGTGGTCACCTGTGCCTGAATATGTGGAGACAGTTCACAGCACCTTTTTTTCAGCTAGTGATGTTCATTTAGCTTTGATAATTGTTGCTGCATGCTGTGTATATCTCAGTTGTGGTTGACTCACTATTGTTCTGATATATCACATCCTTGCTGTCCCTGATTGTTTACTGCCCTGTTATACTATAGCCTTCCTGTGATATTATCATCCCATCCTGCTATATTGTATATTTGCTGTGTTTGATTGTTTACTGCCATGTTGTATTGCATTCTTGTGACTATATCACAATGACTTTCTGCATTATGTCTAGTTTTCTGCACTGCATTTATTACTGTGTCACCTAATGTAGATGCCTTAAGTACTGTGTCATGGCACCAATGCCTATAGTACCTAACATCTCCTGTAACATTCTGCCTGTTATTTTATCCACTTTGTAGTATCTTGGGACTTTTTGCCTGTTGCATTAAGCACTATCTGAAGCTTTGAAACAGTTGCAGCCAATTGTGTTTTGCATTATTGTGCTGTGGCATCCATGCTTGCTGCTCAGTAGAACACTAATAATTGGCACTGCATCAATCGCCCCATTGTAATATTCCCGTGTGCTAATCAAGCACTCTAATGCCATAGAGATTCCTTGAACAGTGTTGGCTTATTGTGCTCTGGCATCAGGGTCTGCTCTTCAGACAATCCTTAAAGTACTGTATTGCATTGTGCTATACTATTAGTGAACTGGACTGGGTTGTAATGTATTCAGCTATATTGAGTTGTACTATATTATATGACATCATATTATAATGTATTGTGCTATATTGAAGTTGCAGTGTGTTGCACTGCCCTGTAACTATCTTCACTGCCCCTTTGTATATCATGCAGCTAATATATTGTGCTATATTAAATCATGTTGCACTATTTTGCACTATTTGTTGTGCTTCACTGTCCATTTATATATCATACAGCTCATCTTTCCTCCTGGATAAACTAAGGGTCACCCAATTACAGAAAAGCACATAACATATACAGCCTGACATCTCTATACCAATCTTGGGTCCTTATTCTGTCATGGCGCCATGTGTTCCGAGCCTTCTGGCACAAGGGCATCCTGAGGTAGTGTATAAACTGCCACATGTTGACTGACATCCATTTTCTATTACCACAGAATAATTGCACATGTCAGGGGTACAAATACATAATACAGCAAGAGATAAATCAACACACTTTCTGAGTGCACTGGGTATTGGTATGCATATTAACTCCACAACTACATCCTGTAAGACAAACATAAATCCTTCCCATGCTGAAGTGCTCCAAAATCACTTCCAAAACCAAAACGACCTCCTAGGCACTGCTGTGTGGATGCACGTGTGTGCTTCAGCCAAACCTCAGAAACACACAACCACCCATTCCATAACAAATGCCTTCTTCTACAGGAGTGATCTGACCAATCATTTCAGGCTACAAGAGCAGTCCACTTGCCATGGTTATGTAATTGTTATAGGTGACTCTATAGTTTGGCACACAAAAGCACCACACCCAAAGCTGAGTAAAGACAGGGTAGCAGCAGTTGCTGCTAAATGCTGGATTCCATCATCTCAATAAGGCACTCAAGTCTCGTCACCCCATATATGAATATAACATAATCGTTGATCATGTAGGTGTGAATGACTTGTGATGAATCCCCTTTAAAATGTATGGAGAGGGACATGATGGAACTGTCTGATTACATCTCTAAGACTGTAAAGAAATTCTTGAGCGGTATGTTACCCTTAGTGAGAATGATGCCAGAATGTAAACAAAAGATGATTGTCTCTATTAATTGGCTAAGTTATTGGTGTCATTATTTTTTGGGGGGTGCAATATATATCAGCCTGATGGGAGACTGAAGTCAGTCCCACCTGTTTCAGTAGGGATAGCCTCCACCTATGAGTTTTTAACAAATGGCTAAGACTTTCCCTACCTGCGATGGTGTCTTTTTTTAGGCAAAGTTAGTCTACTCAGGCTACCAGCCAAGTAAAGACAAATTCCAATCTGGCAAATATCAGTGTAACACTGCTCAATGCTAGGAGTCTAAATAAGAAGATGCCCTCATTCAAGGCCTTCCTAACTGTGGAAAATGCAGATATTTGCAATGTAACTGAAACCTGGAGCATTGGCAACACTCCCTCCTTCCCTGGCTTCTTTACATACCACTCATTTAAGCCTGCAAGTGTAGATAGTAGTAATGCTGGTACTGACATATCTGTCTTTAACTAAAAATCATTACCTCTAGATATAAGATATGCATTTTATCTACATGTGGAACATACCAAGATCCAGGCATTGTACACATTGACTTCAAGGGACATTCTCATACAGACAGGTGGCATGAGCACCATTTGAGAGATATTTTGTTCCTTTCTTATAATGGGCAGTTTCATGCAGGGCAGGGTTCCTTAACATGATATATTGTCAGCATGATTTCAGACATATACACTAAAGGGTACCAGGAGAATGGCAAATGCTGTAGATTTTCTTAAAGATTTACAAAGATTTATGTCATGAGTTTTTGGTACCACTATCACATATTGTAGTATACAGTCAACAGGCATATTTTGGAGGTAGGTGCAAATCTGAGGGTCTGGAGCCCCTCCCCCACTCACATCCTCACAAGCACACAAATGCACGGGGATATGCAAATAACACAAACAGTGAACTGAGGTCAGCACTGAATCCCACACTCTGGTGCTGTGAGGCAGAGATCTTTACAACTAAACAACCATGGTGTCAGCTGTTTTATTTATATTGCTTTTAATGTATTGCACACACACACACACACACACACACACACACTTGCATGTATGTGTGTGTGTGTGTGTGTGTGTGTGTGTGTGTGTGTGTGTGTGTGTGTGTATCTATATATACATATATACATATATATATATATATATATATATATATATATATATATATATATATATATATAAATATATATATATATTGTTTAGGCCAATTAATTACCAATCATTTTCAGGAAGAATGATGAAGCATTTTGTGCTGAAGTATATATTTCTAATCCTAGTGTAATAATATGGACATGCGCCAGCATAGCCAGCTGGAGTTCTGTAAAGAATGATATGTCCTTTGAATATCAAACTGATTTATACAATATGAGTGTGTTATAAATGTATTAGAACTGTATGGCATTTGAATATCAAACTGATTTTCACAGATGCGTATGTTACAAATGTGTTAGAACTGTATGGCATTTGAATATCAAACTGATTTGTTCAGATGCTTGTTACAAATGTATTAAAACTGTATGGCATTTGAATATCAAAACTGATTTTTACAGATACTTATGTTATAAATGTATTAGAATTGTATGGCATTTGAAAATCAAAATGTGTTTGTAAAGTTGCTAGTGTTCAAAAATGTATCAACAGTGGATCCTGCAGGACAGAGAAGGAATATACATGTGAGACTGTATGTATATATATATATATATATATATATATATATATATATATATATATATATATATATATATATGTGTGTGTGTGTGTGTTAGCAAAGGACACTGGAAGAGAAAGGGTTAAACAGCTAGCTTACTTCTTACTTTAAGAAAAATACTGTTAATTGTACCACCTGTTGGGCCATGGAATTGCTTATCTCATAGCTCTGAATAGGACTGGAGGTGGCATGTCTGGAAAAAGTCTTTGTTCATTAGCTCAGTAAAAACAGGGGAAGCACCAGGCACTGCCATAAACATCAACAAAACTTTAGTTATGCATCTTATCACATCTATGCTAACATCCCGTCTCAAGCTTCAACGGGGAATAGTGTGAGAACCTAGAGTCAGGTGACCAGATAAGGTCATTCTGCCAGCCTTCTTGGAAATTTTAGATATTACAAAGAGAAATCTCTCAGTATTGAGTATTCTGTCTTGGTTCTGACAACAAGAATGATCATTCACCACTTCATCTGCCTTGCTCTATTAAGTAAGTAGGGAATAGTAATTCTCCTAGATCCAGTCAGGAAAATATAGTGAAGCTTAGTTTAGATATTGTTTTTCTTTATTTGTCTGAGTCTGTCCATCAATATTATTTTCAATATTTCCTGTGATTTGAACTCCATGATTTACTGAAAATATATATTCAGTATTTTCATTCTGTTTTATCATTTACTATTACATATATTTAAAACTTTTATCGTGGCTGGTTATTTTACAAAGTAGTTAACCTTTGAGAGTACTTATATTTATTTGGTGACATTGTGTGGACCACTCCTGAAGGCCTAGCTGCCTTAATAAACTACTACCATTTATATTAGTGTGAATATTACAGAGTATAAGAAGAAGAAGATAATTGGACACCTTTTGTTAAGGGCTAGAGTAGCTGATTGTGGAGTGTCTGGTGGCAGTGATAACTACCTTATACTCTGGGCAGAAGGGTTCACAGTAGGTACATCTGTGCCATCCTTTCCCAGGCATGTGTGTGTGTGTGTGTGTGTGTGTGTGTGTGTGTGTGTGTGTGTGTGTGTGTGTGTGTGTGTGTGTGTGTGTGTGTAAAATCAACCCCTGGATTTACTAATCTTCTGTGCAGGACTAACTTAATCTTGCATGGAAGTGACCATTTAGGAGCAGGACAGTAGCACACCATGCATATTAATGATGTGCACTGCTTGAGCTCCTAGGCTTACACAGAGCATGCCCATAGCTTAGTTTTTTCAAAATCGGCCAATCATAGAAAAGTCCGGGAAATTGGCCCTACTTAAACCCAACAGGCGGGAATACATCTCATAAATGGTTGTAGCTTCCCCTTGCAGGCACTATGGCAATAAGGGGAGAAGGAGTGTGCTTCCGGGTGCAGCGCTGGTGCATCCAGGAGTCCAAGGTCATGGCAGGACTCCTAATTAAAGACCATGCACAGAGACTGCTGCAGGGCCAGTACCAGGGCTCCCAATATAAGGCAGAGGCCTGGGACTGTCTCGCTTGTGATCTCACCAGTACCACTGGTATACCCTGAACTGATGAGCAGGTCAGGCTCCACTATACCGACCTGAAGCGGCGGAAGGGGGACCTCTTGAAGGAGTGGCTTCAAGAGGCTAGAGCATCAGGGGATGTTCCATACATGTGTAAGTATCACCCCAGTATGTGTGTAATAATTGCCAGCTCAGGTATACCATGGATAGGTATGGCTAAATATTCCTCTTATGTCCCCCACAACTGCAACGGAGCGGGCAGCGAACAAGGAGGCCCACATCAGCTGCCTGGCATGGTTGCGAGGTGAGCCAGGTCAGTAATATGCTTTTACTGTCATAGGAAATAAAAATAAAAGTAGTAGTAAATTAATTGCTAGTATAAAACCTGTATTGTTCAAGGCAAGTACTGCATACACTAGGGAATATGGCAGGAAGAGTCTCATATTGTTTGTATGTCAATAAAAGTGTAATTACCTGATAAAATAGGTCTAACTGCTGGACTGCATGTGTATATTCTGGTATCATATGGTAATGTAGATTTGCAATCATGTAATAGTACTGTGGTATTAAGCACTGTTACCCACACCATGCACCATAAATTGAATGTGTAGGAATGCCTGTATATGACAGGTATAATCCCCAGAGGCCATTTAGTACAACTGAGAGACACACAGACAGTAAACAGGGAAAATGCAGACAACAAAAAATGAATAGCACATGCAACTGAGATGTGAACTGTTGTTTTTTTAGCACACACAGCCACGGTTTGAATCCTGCTAGTGGTAGTAGTCTGCATTTAGGATCATACCCCACAACTGTACAGATATGTCCAGAATGTCTATGAAAGTGGCCCATATCTATTGCTTATCAACCTGTCCCCCTGAGAAATCAGTTGGATGATTCCAGATATATAGGCAGCAAACAGGAAATACAACTGATTGACACACATCTATGACAACAAACCTGGCACACTAGCAACTCCCCAATACCTTATGTGACTAAGAAGTCACGTATGTCCCATTTACACCTCAGCTTGTTAAGCTGTGGTCAGAGTGTGTACAGTAACAGAGTGAGATGTATGTGCATAATAGTAATGTGGAACCTGGTACTGTGTGTGGGAACATTCAGGTATGCTATAAACATCCCTGCCACAGGTCTGTCAGATACCAACACTGTGCCCAGAAATACAAGAATGATATGCAGTTGCTCTGAATAATGAGGTATTACACATCACTATTGCCCACACTGTCCTACAACATATAACTGTCTAGGAAATCTGTATAAGAGTGCTGTTATACAAGGTCAGAATGCATAAGCACAGGGGATTAATAAGACAGAAAGCAGATTGGAGATATACAGCAATATCAATATAGCAGGCACAACTGTGATGGACAGTTTTTAAGTTGTAGCAGACACAGCCATGATCTAAATCCTGGAAGTGGAATTAGACTGCATACAGATTCATACATCACAACTGTACACATGAGGCCAGAATGTCCAGTATATGTGCCCATATCTGCTGCCTGTCCCCTTGTCCCCCTGGTAAGTCTGTGGGATGATCCCAGATGTGTAGCCAGCAAATAGGAAATACAAGTGATTGTCAACCATCATGAGAACACAGCTGTCACTGTAGCAACCCCCGAAACTGTTAGAAGAGTAATATTCCAAGTATGTCCTATCTACACTCCCATGTTGTCAAGCTGTGACCAGAGTGTGTACAGTAACAGAGTGAGATGTATGTGCATAATACTAATGTGTAATCTGGAACTTTGTGTGGCAACAGTCAGGTAGTGCTAACAAACATTGCTCACACAGGTATGTTGGATACAAACACTGTGCTGAGAAATACAGAACAATATAACTTGTACTGGTACTGTCCACCCTGGTATTGTAGGGGATTGTGAGTGTTGCAGTTTCTCTGAATAATAAAGTATCACTGGTCACTGTCACCCACACTGTGCTACATAATATAACTGTGTAGGAAAGCATGTATATGTGTGTGTCAGGTCACTAAAGGTGGAAGAGGGCAATATTCTAGATATGTCCAGGCACACCAGCATGTGGTCAACACATGGCCAGAGTCTGTGCAGAAAGAGTTGGACAGCAAAACAGCAACCCAGAATCCAGCAGTATGTGTATAAACAGTTAGTCAGTCTTTTTTCACTAAATATTTTTTTTTTATTATTTCAAATCAGATGTCCTAAACATTACATGAAATAAAGATAAATAACATATTTACAATTCTAAAACATTACTAACTTCAAACCATTATATAACTATTTACATTGGTGTCTATGCAAATAACATTGAAATTCTATATTATATAAAGTTAGAAACATAAGATGATATATCTTCTTTGATATTTTCAAGTATTTCCAGTACTTTCATCCAAGAGTAATAGTAAGAAGTAGATCTTTTAGTTCTGTTCTTCACTGTTAATATTTCCATGTGAGCAACTGTTGTTGTTAAAGTCTCAAATTCCTTGAACGTGAAGCCTCATTTTTCCAGTGTATAGTTATGATTTTACGTGAAATTGCCAATAGTGACCATAGAATTTTAGTGTCTTTTTTTGGTACACAGTTTGGAATAGGAGAGTTGAATAAAATTAAAGACTTTGTTAATTGAAAATTATCATTATAAACAGTCTGAAAAAATAATTAATGGATTTCCAGTACATATTGAGACATATACATTCATAAAAACATGCTGCCAATCTGCTTTTATCTTGGTATGGCATCTCCAACATTGATCTTCAATAGAATACATTTTGGCTAACCTATGTGGTGTATAGAAACTTCTATGTAGATATCTCCAAGTGAATAATTGCCAGTATTTTGATAATGTAGAAAATTTGGAAGATTTTAGAATATTACTTTTTTCTTCTTCAACTGGAGGATGGTTGTTTATTAAAGTATAATAATCCCAGTATGATTTTTCATGATAGTTTTTTTTTTTTAACAATTTTATAGATATTAGACAAATAACCTGTACCCTGATAAGGCTGTTTTGTGATAAGAATAAGGTATTCAATGAGTTTTGGAGCTTCATGTCTAACTGAAGGTTGCATTTGTTCTATTTTATTTATAAGAAAATGCCTTAGATTTTGTAAAAAACAGCCAATTGTCTTTATTTATATTATAATTATAAATTATCTGTTCCTTTGTTAGAATTTTCCCTTTCTCTATAAGTTGATGCCAAAAGAGTAATGTTTCTTCTTTAAGTATATTTATTTTAGATATTTGGAATGTATCTAGAATATTTGGTGTAAAAGCTATAGGGAAAATAAGAAAAATCCAAGAATTAATATTTGGTATTTTGTTTATATATGTTCTGAACACTGAAAGTGTAGAGCTTACATAGTTTTATGGCAATTTATTAATATTATTTCTTTTCCCTAAAAAATAATCTTTTAACATCCATATAAGGGGTGATGGTATTACTGTTAAGTTGTCTTGTATGTGATTATAATTGATTTCTATGTAAATCTGCTTATGGGCTTGTTTCCATATAGGTGTGTATGAATTATTTAACCATAGTGTTATGTTTTTAATAACGGCTGAGGTAATATATAAATCAATATCCGTAAATTAATTCCACCATCTTCCCAATCTGGCAAATGTTTATTTAAGGCTATACGGGTTTATTAGGAAACCATAGAAAATTTAAAATTAGTTTATTGTATCTTTGAATAATATATTTGGGAGGTGGCAATGAAAAATTTTGTATTAAGTATAATATTTTGGGAAATATGTTTATTTTAATAAGATATAATCTGTCTGCTGTTGAAAAGATATATTTATTCCAGTAACCAATTGTTTGTTCTATTTTGTCTAGTATTTTATTATAGTTAAATATTAGAGAATCTGTTAATTCATTGAGTAGATTTATTCCCAGATATAATAATTTACTTTCTGTTACTATATATTTGGAAAATCTTTTGTTTATATTATTTTTTTTTTTACAATTACAGGGCATAATTTTAGTTTTGTTTTCATTAAATTTTAAGCCTGAAATATTTTGAAATTTATTCATGGAGTTAAATAGAGCATTCAAAGACTCATTTGCATCTGAGAGAGTTAATAGTATGTCATTAGCAAAGAGTTGGATTTTAAGGTTTAACATTTTATTAATACAAATGCCCTTTATGTTATTGTTTGATCTGATTTGATTTGCAAAGGGTTCTATGAGTAATGCAAATAACAATGGTGATAAAGGGCAACCTTGTTTAGTTCCCTTTTTATTGTTATAGGGCCTGATCTATATGATCCCAGTTTAACATATGCAGTAGATTTTTCATATAGTATTTGGATAAGATTATTAAAATTAGAAGAAAAGTTATATTCTTTTAAAACTAGTGAAAGAAAGTTCCAGTTAACCGAATCAAAAGCTTTATTAATATCTAATGAGATTACATTTAAATTTAGGACTTTATGTTTGCTATAATCTATTAATGTTAGTATTCTTTAATATTATCTGAAGTATTTCTTCCTTTAATAAAACCTGTTTGATCTTTGTGAATTAAGAAAGGAAGAAAGTGTTTGATCCTATCATATATAGCCATAAACATCTTGTAGTCTATACTGAGTAATGATATTGGCCTATATGAGGAACACTGTTTTTCATCTTTATCTGGTTTGATAATTGGGGATATCAATGAATATTTCCAAGAGGGTGGTATATTCAAATCTTTATTGGCTATATCATATACTTTTAATAATAAAGATATGGCTTGATTGGGTATTAATTTATACATTTCTGGTAGCATATTGTCTGGGCCAGGTGCTTTATTTGTCTTGAGCTTTTAATTTGTGATTTTAATTCTGTCATATTGATTGGTTTGTTTATAATGTCTATTTGTTCTTGTGTTAATTTAATATGAATATTGTTTTCTAAGTATTTTTTATATCCTTAGTAGGTGTATCTTGAGTATTTATGGAATTATCAATGTTAAATTGGAGTCTGAATGCTTCTAAAATATCATTTAGTTCGTAACTCTTTTGTTAGTATTGGGAATAAATATTTCTTTTATTTGCTTAGATTTA
>NC_056731.1:1259066009-1259086009 GCF_019279795.1 Protopterus annectens
TCCACCTAATTTAGACTTATTTATTAAAAGTGTGGAGAATGACTTGTATCAAACCAATGGGTCTAATTATTTTAGCCTTGGTAACAATCTGAGTAAGACAGAAGTTGAAGCACTGTCTAACTTGAAGAAGAACAACGACATAATCATACGTCCGGCTGATAAAGGAGGACTTATTGTCATCTTAGATAGGGGCTTCTACATTCAGTCTATGCTTGATATGTTATCAAGCAATGCATACCTAACCATTAGCTCCGCTGATGTTGATGTATCATGTAAATCGGTGTTTAATATCTTAACAGAATGTAAGTTGTTAGGGTTGTTGACAAATGCGATGTATAACTATTTATTGGTGGAACATCCGAAGGTACCCTGCATCAATGGACTCCCTAAAGTACACAAGCATGATACTATACCACCATTTAGACCCATTGTGGCAGGTGAGGGGTGGCTCACTGAGCCAATTTCTATCTTTTTAGATCAACAATTGAAGTCTGTACTATTACGCTTCTCTAATGTGTTAAAAGATACTGGACAGTTCCTTGGTGATTTATATGAATATGTGGCCCATAATAACATTGAGGGAACACTTTTGGTTACAATGGATGTGGTTTCCCTTTTTACCTGTATTCCCAACGATAGAGGTATAAGCATGGTTAGGGAATTGATCTGTGAATTTGTGTCGACCACTGAAGCAGATTTGATTTGTCTACTGCTTGAGACAGTTTTAGAGAATAACATTTTTGTCTTTTTGGATCAATTTTATAAACAGACCACAGGAGTAGCGATGGGCACCAGTTGCGCTAACTCTTATGCCAATTTGGTTATGGCAGCATGGGAGAGAGAGGCCATGACACCTTGTCCACACATTGTTTTCTACCGTAGATTTGTGGACGACCTCTTTCTCCTGTGGACTGGCACTGGTGACTCACTTACCCTCTTCTTGAATCATCTTAACAACATGAATGGTTTTTTGCGTTTTACGATGGAATACTCATCTGTGACTATCAATTATTTAGATGTCACAGTATATAGAGATAATTGTACTCTTAAGACCATGCTTTATAGGAAACCATGCTATAGAGCTTCTTTTCTGTCTACGAGTAGTATGCATCATCCAAAAACATTCAATAACATAGTGAGAGGCCAAGCTTTGAGTGTTTCTCGTCTTTGCTCAGATGCAAAGGTATTTGAGCGAGAGTTAGAACAACTTAAAGACAATTTTTGCAACAGAGGTTATTCTAGAACAGATGTAGAGAATATATGTACAAGTGTTGTCAAGGACAGGGATTCTAGGGGTCATCCTTATTTTTCCAGTCAGAGTGTTTCCTCACAAAAAGGGGCTTTAAGTGATAATAGGCTTCCTTTAATTTTGCCTTATAGGTTCATAGGTTCATAGGTTCATAGGTTCATAGGTTCATACTAGGCTATCTGCCCAAGGGCATTTATAAGCCTAGCCCATAGTTATGTGGCTTTCGCCACCCCTTTAGTTTGAATAAAAACTATGCCTATCATTTTGCTGTGCCTCTGTCAAGCAGTGACGCTGAAGTAATCCCTGGGGTATATCTGCAATCTCCCATCCATTGGTCAAGATTCCTCTTGAACAAGACCAGAGAGGTGCTCTGCCTCACATGTACCGGGATTTTGTTCCACAGCATAGGGAGTCTCTGGGTGATGAATCTGTCCCTCCAGCACGTTCTATTTATAACCGTGTCAAGGTTTAAGTCTCCGCCCTTGTGGTTCTGAGGGATCTAGATTTTTGAGGTGAAGCATATTCATCAAATCTGGGTTTGACATGGCCTTATATGTCAGGCACAGGTCACCTCTGAGCAAGCGGTATGAGACTGAATAGAGCTGGAGTTCTTTCAGTCGGGCAGCATAAGACATATTTTTGAGACCCTTTATCCTTTTGGTGAGGAACTTTTGGGGCCTTTCAAGCTGCAGCAGGTGTCTGGTCAGATACATTCCGAGCGGGCATTGTACTCAATCATAGGTCTAATAAGTGATGAGTACAGGGGACGATGACCTCCCTTGATCTAGATGTGAATCCTTCATGATCAGGTGGGTGATATAGAAGGTTTTCCTAACTACTTTAGCAACATGAGTGTCAAGCGAAGGCTACTGTCAACCTGGGTCCCCAGATCTCTGATGACTTTTTCTGTGCTCAGTGGATTGCCACCTATATGGTAGCTAGGGTAGCCTTGTTTTCCCAAAGGGTATGACTATGCATTTTGGCGTTTAACTTCAGGCCATGGCTCTGGCACCAGTTATCCATTTCTGTGAGGCCCTTCTGGAGGATATCTGTGTCAGATGTGTTTTCGACTATGGCCCAGTTTGCAGTCATCTGCAAACTTTGTCAGCCATAACCCTCCTGTGTTTGCTTGTACTTCAGAAAGTAGATGCCGAACAAGAGTGGACCCAGGACTGAGCCCTGTGGGACACCACTTGTGACAGGCTTTGAGTCTGACATGGCTCCAGCAACTCTGACCCTGTGGGTTCTGTCACTTAGCCAGTTTGCAACCCATCTTGTGATGTATGGGTTTACATTCAAGCTGATGAGTTTTTCGATGATACCTGAGTGGGGTATTGTGTCGAAGGCCTTTGCCAGGTCGAGGTAGGCTGTATGGACTGCCTTTCCCTCATCAATGGCCTTGGTGACTGTCTCGAAAAAGTCAACCAAGTTTAGGAGGCAGGATCTGCCTTTGACAAAGCCAAACTGAGTTGGATCCAAAGTCTGCAAGTTCCCTATGTCTTTATTTATGAGTTCCATTATGATCCTCTCCATGGCTTTGCAGATAAGGCTTGTCAAGCTAATGGGGCGGTAATTTCCAGGGTCTGTGGAGGCACCGCCCTTATGAAGTGGGACCACAGTCGCCGTGCGCCACTCCTCGGCTATACAACAGGTTGTTATGCAGAATTGGAATATCATGACTGCAGATGCCGACACTAGAAAAGTAGTTGTGCAAAACTAACAGGACCTTGCGTGAGAGGATTAGGGACCACTATTATTGTTACACAAGGAAAGAAATGCACAGCGCTTTGGCTAAGCATATGCTTTTGAAGGGTGAAGGACATGTTTTTATGTTTCAGACATTGTATGTTCATACTCCAACCATAAGAGGTGGAGATCTTGTTAACCTGACTGAAGAATCCGAAATTAAATGGATTCTTCGGTTATCTGCACATCGGGGAAGAGGGCTTAATGATTCTGTGCCTCTGAAACCCATACTTAGATCTAGACCCCTTAGGTGATGCCACTAGGATTGTCTGAAAGAATTGAAATGTGGTATTTATTTTATAATATCTATATGCTTTGACTTATGTTTAGTGGTTAGTATATACATTTTTAATGTTGTCCACTTCACTTTTAGTGATTTCATGATATTTACGTGCATTGAGTAATAGTTATGTATTTTGGTATGCTTTACTCATTTTTTCATCAATGCAACATATTGCCATTTATATATTTTTATATATTTTTAGCAGTTCCACGTCTATATGCATGTTGAGTGTGAGTGCTCACAGCCTTTAAGATATGTATATATGTTTTATGTGCTTTTATTTATTTATCTGTTTTTTGTCGCTATTTTTTAGTAGCGACCATCATCTTAGCATAATTTAAATGTATTAGTGGTTGCTGGTATGTTATTTGTGACACTTTTGACTTTTAGAGTTGCATACAGTTACTCGTATATAATATATATTTGTTTTTAGTTTTATATCTGTAATGTTGCACTATATACCTTTAAACTTTTTTGAACTAGCCAGGAAGTGATGTGATTGTACGTATTTAAGCTGTCATGGAGTGGTTTTTGCTGTTACGTCTGAGGAAGCGGATTACCGTGAAAGCGCTTACGTAAATTAAAGACTTTGTGTGTTTGTTATCTACGAAGTGTTTCTCCATCATTTACATTTCAACGGATTTACAATTCAACGGATTTACCTACTTGGGTTTGTGATTATATACCTTCCACCTTTATCGGGTATTGTTTTTCGGATATATATATATATATATATATATATATATATATATATATAAATACATATATATAGATATACCTGTGACTACACATACATTTGCAGAGATATGTACAGTAAGATACCATTGTAGTAGGCACACACAATATGCCTACAGTTAACACCCTAACAACTGGACACTGGATGAGTCACCCATACAAAGGACATTCGGTGCCTGCAACATGTACCCACACAGAGGCCATAGGATAAAACACCACACACAGGTTTGCAGAAATGGAATACTTTTATTTGTGTACTATTACACATGTATATGCCATGTCACATAGCTGTTCAGACACTGACATCCATATCAACAGAGTAATGCAACTGTGAAACAGTTATACAATAGTCTGGAAAGGTCCACAACTGTTGCTGTCCAGGTCAAGCCCTCCAAATCATACAATAGTGAAGGCAGACTGGGCCACATTATACCACACAATCAACAGTAAGTGATGAAGGTGTATAGTCCAGTAGCCTCTATCTACACTCTGTACACAATCACTAGATGGTAAAGACTTCAGTTGACAAAATGGGATGTAACTGTTAGACAACAAGGTATAACTGACACCATCACAGGTACACTGGCAAACAGAACAGTCTATATGGCAGGAGGCAGTAGGCCTGCAGTAACCACTTTATGTAAGTAATGTCAAGATAGGTGAAATGCATGGTACTGTACATCCAGATACCTTAAGGCAGCTCAACCCTGATACCCCCACATTTTGTAGCAGCCTAGGTTATGTATGGTGCATCCCCCTCTAGACTCAGTAATAAAGGGCCATATACCACTGTTACATACACTGGCCTCTGATGTGCATATGGGCACACATGTATTGGGTAGGTGAAGCCCACACATATATTGCCCCAGCCCCACTGTATGTGTGGGGGATACAACAGCAGTGGACTGCTGGCAGGAATGGCAGTGTGGTATTCATATATATATATATATATATATATATATATATATGTGTGTGTGTGTGTGTGTGTGTGTGTGTGTGTGTGTGTGTGTGTGTGTGTGTGTGTGTGCATATGTATCACTATCTGTATATGTGTAGACATATAATGCTCTGTATATGTATATATCTGGGTGTGTATATGCATATCTATGTACATAAACACACCAATCTATATATGTCGATATGTATATATGTAATTATATATATAGATATCTGGATAATCATATGTACATATATATTCACCATATGTCCTGAACATGGAGTGTAGCCCTACCTCAGCCCCTATAGTCCCAACTTCGTAGTGCAAGGGGATGTCAGGTATGTATAGTGGGTATATTAGTAGACTATTGCTGCTGTAACAGGGATTGCCTTCACAGACATGGTGTGTTGAGAGGTCACATCTACTTTTCACATGTGCGCCATTGGCTACTGACAGACATCCTAAGGACATCATAGTACAGTACTGCTGTAAGCACATAATTCTCGTGTGGACTGCAGATGAGATATTGGCCAATAGATGTGGACATTCTGACACACTCTGTACAGTCAAGAGGTATAAACAGAACCCCTTGGTGCAGAACATGTGGACCAAGCCTTACAATATGGATGTTAACAGCCATGTAGATGGGTATAACACATAATGACTGGTATACATTCACCCTCATAGATTATGCATTCACACACCCCTGTCTGTCCTGACACATAATAACTGCTGGTACAGAGGTGCCATGGCCACATACTACCCACTAGATATTGACATACATCTGTACAGCATCCCACCGCTCTGACATACATGACTGTTAAGGGAGGCCCGGCAGCAGTACATCTGGCAAGTGTCTCAACATGACATCTCACTGGGTAAGTACACTAAGCTGCAAGGCATGTAGCAAAGCACTGTGAAGGCTACAGGCAGACTGGCTCAACACTGGCCTACTTCTCCTGTGGGGAAATGCACATGTACTTGCATATATAGCAGGCTCTACAGGCATGTCACAGCAGAGGGTAAGATACACCTGTGTGAAAGTGCATAACCACAACCAATGTGAACACAGCCACAGCCACATATGGTAAGCTAGCATAATATTACAGTATATGGACTATCTGTCCAACACCGTCCTCATATGTGCCACTCACACACTAACCCTACATATACTGGGCCGCTACACAGTGTGACCTGATGCCTGTATGTGGTATGGGACATGTGTGTGTATGGCCCTACAAACATGTAAGCCAATATGGTAACATACAGTGGAGCAGCATTTAACATCAGATAGGACGGGACCTAGAATGATGACATCTACCACAGTCTGTGACATATTAACAATACACACACTGTCGACATTCACCATAAGTACACAGACCTCAGTACTGTAAAAACAACCACAGAATGTTCAGGTTATGTCATCAAATATAACCCCGGCTGTACATAACATGTGTAGTAGTCTGATATCTCACTGGCTTGTTATCAGACATGATGACACTAACTATGGTGTACAGCACATATGCACCTCTTAATGCATGACATATGTACAAAGGTTGACAGAGTTGTGGCTGGAAGCACATACACAGGGCCAATATTGACATATTGCTGTGATAACATCATGTATTTACTGTTGTAACAGGGTTTGTCACAACATATGTCCTATTAGGGATATGAAGTCAGTAACTGTCACGGCTTTCACCATCTACAGACTGCAGTCCTCACACTACCTTCTGCAGTTCACAGATACATGCTCTGTGGGTAACACATGAAACCAAAGGCAACACACACTGCCCAGTCTGCAGATGACCCTACAGATGGGAGTCCTCATAAACATAGAACTGACATGACAGGTATTAATACATGTAGGACAGCCATATCCGCACACACCCTGTTAAACCAACATTACTCTGAATGCAATATAGCAGCACCTGTAGTCAGGTCAGGCAAATCCCCCTCCTGCGTGTTCGCCTGTTTCCACAGTGCATGTTGTCAGAGGTAAATCCCCAATCCATCTGAGATGCTGTTTGCCAAACAACAGATCGTGTTCCTGCTCACAGTTAATAAAAAGGACCAGCACCAACATGATGTTCCTAGATATTGGAGTGTGTTTCCATGCAATTGGCTATGGGAATGTTACCACAGCTGTTCCACATGCAACCAGCTAGGGGAGGGCTGCAATTCATGCAGAGGCCATCAGCCGATCATGAGCATTACCTAAAATACACATGCTGCTGCCTAAGCAAATCAGATGTAGGTCTCCACATCCACCAGTGATGGAGTGAGAGAGGAAGACAGAGGCAAAGACAAGTCAGGGAGGGGTGGGAAAGTAAAACTTAAGCATGTTTGTGTCACACACCTACCAGCACAGGGTATCAAACCCCTGTTGACTATGTAGTGCTATCACAGTTCTATGCAGTTATTGGATGCACCACATAGGTTACCTGTTGTGGAGCCCTCAGAACATATATGTGATGGTGACTGACATCTGCAACAGGGATATGGTAGCTATACGGTAGGTGAAGTACACATGCCTGCCTGCATGAACAGGTGCCAGCATCAACACAGCCACACTCTCACAGGGACACACACACATTGACACATTTGGCAGTGCCAGGATTACAACTCATCACTAGTGAGATTGCCACAACACATTACTGTGCGGGTATCACATACACCACATGGGTCATACGGAGGTTATATGGGCAAAGGGTATGGGGAGGTGTCTGACATCAGACAGCATGCTTCAGTATGCCAATGGGGGTTGTAGTGAGTGTAGATGTGATCATATGCATCATACAACACACACACAAACACAAAGGGTGCCATTACTGACATTCATGGGTGCATTTCTGCATGGCTGTGAGGTGGTCGACTGTGCCAGATGGCTATACAAGGCTAGATGATGGGTAGGCCTTGGCATCAAGCCATATGTCAATGGTCTGCATTGTGGCTCAGGGCTGTAGTTTCTGCATTTGCCCACACAGTTGTGTATTGTATCCCCCATCCAGTCACCTGGGTAACTATTGTGTGTGACCAATGCTGTGCATTGCTCGCCATGTATGAGTTCCTTAGTCCATGACATGGATGGTATCTGGGATGGGCACACCTCCCACATGCATGTACAGTGATATGTGGAACTGTACCTGGGGCGTCTTGCCCATGTTGTGTACACAGATTATCATCAGATGTGCCAGTCTTGGCCACCTGTGGCAGAAACTGGTAATGGACAGCAAGTTTACCCTGCACCTACACTGATAGCATGCTAACAGCATTCCCTGATGTGAGTGGCATCTGTCCATGCAGGTCATCTTTTCAGGCATGGTATGTCCTTTGTGGGTCACATGTGATGGCACCACAGGTGTTGCAGGTGTCCAGTGGGGAACATGGGGAAGGTGCACTGTCTGGATGTACATGCCTATTGGACAGATGGACAGAGTGCCATGCCCTCTGTAGCCCACTGCAATCACTCCATAGTTACTATCAGTGGCCAGTATGAAGTGTACTACCCACATATTGGCTGTTGCCTAGGCATGTATGTGTGTGTGTGTGTGTGTGTGTGTGTGTGTGTGTGTGTGTGTGTGTGTGTGTGTGTGTGTGTGTGTGTGTGTGTGTGTGTGTGTGTGTGTGTGTGTGTGTGTGTGTGTGTGTGTGTATGAGACATGGGTTGAGAGTGTGCTCTGGGTAATACTGGGGTTTCTAACTGTGATTGCCTGGCCTTGATGTCACATGTAAGAGTATGGATTTGCACCCCAGCCTCTCAGCTATTTCACATCTGTTATCCCTGTATGGTGGACATTGTGATATATACTAGGGCTACCATATAAGAAATTTGCAAAACCCACTCCACATTGGGCCCAGGTCTCATGCACTCACACCCACCTCCACACAGGATACAAGTTACAAACACACACACTCACACACTCACACACAGACACACACACACACCTGTCATGTCTGGGAGTAGAACCCCTACCTAGCTAGTTTATTACACTACAGCACTATGCAGTTATAATACACACCATGGAGACTACTGGAGTACTCTGTCCCCAAAGGTGTATATCACATTGGATGACATCAGCAGGATTGCCAAAGTAGGACATTCGAATTGTAGTGAGGGTGGCTAGGCTAAAATGCATTGCTCCCTACACAGACAGTGACACACACACAAAACATCCACAACCGACATGTGTGGGTATAGAACCCCTAACAGAGGTCTATATCATACTACAGTATGGAGCTCTTATAGGACGCACCACAGGGATTACTGGAGAACTCCTTCCCCAAAGGTGTATTTCACAATGAATGACATCAGCAGGATTGCCAAAGTACGGCATTTGAAATGTACTAAGTGTGACTAGCCTAAAGTGCATTGCTCCCTACACAGACATTGAAATACACACAAAACATCCACAACTGACATGTGTAGGTATAGAAACCCTAACAGAGGTCTATATCACACTAAAGCATGGAGCTGTTATAGGACGCACCGCAGGGTTTATTGGAGACCTCCTTCCCCAAAGGTGTATTTCACAATGAATGACATCAGCTGGATTGCCAAAGTAGGGCATTTGAAATGTACTGAGTGTGACTAGCCTAAATGCATAGCTCCCTAGACATTGAAACACACAAAACATCCAAAACTGCCATGGGTGGGACTAGAACCCTACCAGAGTTCTATATCACACTACAGCAGTATGCAGTTATGGCATGTGCTTCAGAGATTACCGGGCTACACTCTTCACAGAGGTGTACTTCTAGGTGGATGACATCAGCAGCCTTGCCAAAGTTGAGGATTTGAATTGTAGGGAGTGTGACTACCCTAAAAAGCATTGCTCTCTACACAGACAGAGTCAGACACACACACACACACACACACACACACACACACTTGCCAGGTCTGGGATGAGAACATCTACGTAACTAATTTATCACACTACAGCAGTATGCAGTTACAGGATGCACTGCGGTGATTATGGGCTACAACCTTCACAGAGGTGTATTTCTAGGTGGATGACATCAGCAGCCTTACCAAAGTAGTGCATTTCAATTGTAGGGAGCGTGACTACCCTAAAAAGCATTGCTCACTACACACACACACACACACACACACACACACACACACACACACACACACACACACACACACACACACACACACACACACACACACACACACACACACACTTCTTAATTAAATTAGATTAGAACTCCTACCTAACTAGTTTATCACACTACAAAGAAATGTGTCAGAAGTCTGAAACTTTTTTTTGAAACATTTGTTACATATATCTTTTGAGTCACCACAGAGATTTCTGGGTTACAACTCTCCCAAAGATGTATTTCACAGTGGATGACCACAGCAGGCTTGTCATAGTAGGGCTATGGGGAGGGCAGTGTATGTGCATGGGCCATAACCCATTCATCTAGAGGTTGACACACCACATGCAGGCACACACAGGGTTATATTTTATGAGGTACGTGTATACTGATGCTAGATGACACCTTCCTTGTCCAGTCATGTTGCACAGCTAGCACGTGCACCACATAGTCTGTACTGCTGACAGATACTGGTGGCTAGTATCTACAGTGAGTGACATCTGAACCTCATGTGGTTGTGGCCTTTTGGCTGTGTGCTGGGTGGGACAGGCCTGGATGGCTCCTTGTCACAGTCACCCTCTTCCACACATCTATGTACACCTACATTTGGCTTATCATAGTGTGTTGTCCTTAGATATATGTCTGTATTCCTGTCCACTGGGTGTGCAAAACATGTGTGGTGCATACTGAGGAGTGTCTGCACTAACATCTGCGACTGCCAGTTATGCCTGGTCCACTGGTGTTTGCAGACACGGCCTTCATGTGTTTAAGTGTGTGAGCATGCCTAGTATGACCTTTCAGTGTGTTGTTGACTGACATTGCCTTTATTTCACTAAGTGTGTGAGCATGTCCAGTATGCCCATCTGTATTGAATGTGTGGATCAAGTCCAGGTGGTCTGTATTGCAGTGCTGACCTATGCGTTGTACACCTACAGGTAGCATACAGTTTCTGCAGGGTGTCTGTCGATTACATGGCATTGACTGTTACTACATTTCTACATGGGATGGAGGGGCACACGTGCCTATTTCTACATTTCTTCACAGGATTGGGGGGCACACGTGACTGTTGCTACATTTCTACATAGGATGGGGTGGGGCACACCTGACTATTTCTACATTTCTACACAGGCTTTGGGGGGCACACCTGACTGTTACTACATTTCTACATAGGATGGGGTGGGGCACACCTGACTATTTCTACATTTCTACACAGGCTTTGGGGGGCACACCTGACTGTTTCTACATTTCTACGTAGGATGGGGGGCACACCTGACTATTTCTACATGTCTACACAGGATTGGGGGTCACACCTGCCTGTTACTACATGTCTATGTAGGATGCGGGGCACACATGACACTTGTACACATTTGCTATGACTGTTCTGCTATGTCAGGTACTCCATTTCATTCTGTAGTCTTACCTATCATGCTCCCTAGAGGCATACCAGTGTACTACAGATCTTAGCATTTATTTACCTACATATTAGTTTCAGACTTCCTACCCTTCAGAACTAACATCCCACTGCCTGACCTGCTGTCGTCTGTGTAGGCTGGGGGGGGGGGGGTTACCCATAGGCATCATTCAGAGGTCATAGCACAGCCTTTGTTTGTGTTTGTCTACACCTTTCCTGCTAGCTGCGATTGTTGTTGGGTATTTGAGCCCCCCCCTGACTGGCATGTGTGAGTCACTTACCTTGTGGGTGTCCCAGTATTGAGGGTGATGCTGCAGGGCTGCCTATGTCAGATGCACATAGTACACTCTCTACACATGGTTGAGCACAGGTAGTGTAACGTTTGGCATCCCTTTTATTGTATGTGAGAGTCAGAGAGAGTTGTCATTCCCTGGGTCTCCTGTGTCAGTATATGTGCTATGCGTTGCCTCTTTGCCAAGGCCAGGGCATACTGGGTACACCTCCTTCTGCCTGCTGGGGTAGGCTCAGGTTGTTCCTCCTCTGAGTCACTCTGTGCCTGTGCAGGCCTTAGTAATGGTAGGTGGCTGTATGGCCCTGCCCCGTGCTGTTCCTGCTGCAGCTGTTTCCGCAGGATCATATTGTGCAGCATGGCACATACGAGGACAATTTGGGTACATGTAGCTGGTGAGTACTGCAAGGCTCCACCAGATGTGTCCAGGCACTGGAACCATGGCTTGAGCATCCCAAACACATGCTCTACTATAATTCTGGTCTGTGCATGTGCCTCATTATGGAGTTCTTGTTCGTGTGTGTGTGCATTTCTGATGGGTGTAATCAGCCACAGCTCCAGTGCATATCCAGCATCTCCCACTAGGTGACCATCAGGGATGTCCCCATTGGCAAATCTTTGGTACAGCTGCGTTAGATGCCAGATGTGTGAATCGTGATAGCTTCCAGGGCACACAGCACACACATTCATTATTATGCCCTGGGCATCACACATGACCTGGCACTTGATGGAGGGGAAGCCCTTGTTGTAGATGTAGACCCTACCCCACTCACCGGGTGGTGCTTTGATGCATATGTGCTTGCAGTCTATAGCACCCAATACCTCAGGGTATTCTGCTATTTGGTGGAACAGTTGCATATTGCTGGCCAATGTCTCATGGGTGTTGGGGAAATATATGTGCCCACCAACATGTGCTGACATGGCATCCAGGAACTGGCAGAGTACCCTGGATGCTGATGCCTGTGAGATCCCCATCATATCCCCAGTTGGCCTTTGGGAGGTACCTGTAGCTAGTATTCTTAAGCCTACACATACCTTGGCATCCACTGGGATGGGTTCCCCTCTGTTAGTTCTGTGTGTGAGGCGTGGTCAGCACAGCTCAATAATTTGCTGTATGACATCCCTGTCCACCCTATAGTGCGCCACTATCTCCAGCAAATGTATCCCCTGGTAGGTTACCCTGGGTCTGTACACTCTTCTCCATCTCCTCACTGTGGGTTGGTTGACAGCATTTACATCCTCACCACCCTCAGCCTCTTCCACAAGTTGTTGTATGATAGCTATTGCAGCCCCTATCATTTTGCTGTTGTGAGTGTTAAAAGTTCCCCGCTTGTTTACACCGGTGGTGTAGAGTGTGGGAAAAACAAGATGGGAAGGTGTTTGCATAGTTTATAGTAGTGTTCTGGGCTGGGCTGGTCTGCTGCCTGTGTAACTAGCTGATTCTGATACATTTCACCTGCCAGCTATGCTAGTTCTCCTTGATTAGCTTCCTACTGCTGTTTTCCCTTCCCATTGCCTTCCTGTTTAAGCCCGGAGATGCGCTGCACAAACAGAGTGTTCAAATGTGCACAGTGCTGCTATTTCCTGGTTTAACTTTTGTTTTCTGCCTTTAAAACCTGCTGCGCGACACACACACCCGCTTAGGCATTGTAAAGAATGCTAGGCAGGTTTAGACACACCCCCTAGCTTAGCTGTGCTAAGCTAGGGGCAAACCCGAGTCACAGGGCTCCAATCCTCTTACAGTATGCCTGACACACACCCACATGATGTCACCTAACACCTAGGCTTGCAACAAGCTATTCCTACTCTTACACTGTTGGGACCTGACTCACATGCTGGGGAAGACTGGGATTCACTATCCTTCCCCTCATTTGTATAGGATTGCCTGCTAATGCATAGTTACATGTCTCGCACTGAGCCTCCCCCCCTTAGCAACCACCATTGTTGTCTTCTGCCTGCCATTGATTTGCATGGCAGAATACTGATTTTAGTTAGAATGCATAATTTAGGTTCATTTTGTTATTTCCCCCTGATCCAGTTTGCATGCCGCTGCCCTACACTTACACAGCCAAGATCGGCTATAAAAAAATAAAAATTGATTTTTTAATTTATTTTACTGTTTACAATGCCAATGGCCTTATACATGGCCATTGGCATGCTTACTACATGATATGCAGCCTTTACTTGGAGCTGTCACAGCTCCGTTTTGGATTTTGCAGAAATGTACTTGGTTACTAACCGAGTACATTTCTGCAGATAGCACTAGTCCTGCACGGATGGTTGCAAGCTTCCTGAATTGCAAAAGCACCTCATTTGCATAGATTTCTCCTGCAAATGGGGTGATTTCCATACAAGGGCTTAGCCTGTGCAGGATTAGTGCAGGAGTGCTCGTGCACGCCCCTGCAGGCTGTTTCTGGATCGCACGGCAGATATATTACCTGCTGGAGCTCCTGCCATGCAAGCTTTAGAGAATCCGAGGGCAAATCTCACAGTGTGTATGTGTGTGTGTGTGTGTGTGTGTGTGTGTGTGTGTGTGTGTGTGTGTGTGTGTGTGTGTGTGTGTGTGTGTGTGTGTGTGTGTGTGTGTGTGTGTGTGTGTGTGTGTGTGTGTGTGTGTGTGTACGTGTGTGTGTCAGCTACTTGGAGCAGGGACACGAAGAAGTGGTTTCAGTGACAGGGTGCTGGAGAACTTGGCTTGTACACTCAGCTGAGGACCTAACCCTACAGCTGTACTAGTGGGGAGTCTTACTGGGGACCTAGAGGGAGACAGAGAAATCCAGACCCCAGACTGAGTATGTTTCCTGTGTGCCCTTAAGGGAAATTGTCAGAGTGGTCTGCATCTGGAAATACTGTGTGTATCTATTTCTCTGAAAGTGAACGTTCCCCACAGGTGGCAGTGGTAAGGATTGAGGCTCCTTGATCACTGGCCCAGAGAAGGATGTCACACCTACCAATCAGAGTATAAATGATTTATTGTAAATATAATAACAGACTCTGCTTAACATCTGCAGTGAGATTGCTTTCTCTTGCTGGATCCAGTGGTCAAGCAATTTCCATGCACATTGCCAAGCTATCTGTGGGAGTTAGCTACACATGGACAAATTATTCAGGGTGTATAAACTCACTCAGACATAAAGGCCAACAGTTCACCAATGTTTTTTAGGACCAGTGATCTGTTAGGATGGTACAAAACCTCTCCAGCATCTTTATGACAGCTGAAGGCTTATATTGTGTTTATGTGAAAACTTGGGTTTTTAGCATAACAGATAGGGTACATATAGCATCACAAGGGTGATACCACAAAGTCAGGACTTGGTGCATCATAATAAAGGAATTCCCACTTCAGAAGATATTTCATACCTGGTCAGGCAACATCAAATCAGTGAGGGCCATTACTGGCCTATAGGTCTAAAAGTCTTTAACAGAGTGTGGGGTATAGTGCCTACAGTTTTCTATGGCACTAATGTAGTTACTGCTTCAGATGCCACACTTACTAGGTTTTTATAGAATTTTCAGGATTTGTAGAAGGTACAGCCTAAGACAGAATTTAGTGAGCAGTGTATGTTACCAAAGGAAGAAAAGATGGGTGAACCAGCATGCAGGCAAATCCAGTGATACACCAGCTGAGTCCAACACAAAAAAATAAATCACTGGAAACCAGGGAAGAGTGAGCTAAAATCCTTTAATAATTCCAAACAATGTTCATGTACACAGAGTGAACTAAAATCTTTTAATGGTTCCAAGCAATTTCCAGATATGCAAGTAAAAACTTTCGCCCAGAGGCCTTCCTCAAGCACATATTATGCAATCTTGGAATTGGCATGTATAAGTTTGGGGAGGGTGCAGAGAGGCTTGCTCCCGTGCAAAAAGAAATTCTAAGGAGAGCGATTTTAGAGATTCACTCTTCTGTATTTTTGGTCTTTTTTCAGGTTGTCAACACTCGGAGTATACAGTGCCAACATTTCAGTAGGTAGCCTGCAGATCACATTAGATCAGCTGGTAGTCTACTGAATATGGGAGTCATGATATTATTTTGGGATAGCTGAAGGATTTAAAGCCTTTAATAACAGTTTTAGGAAGATATATGGCTATAATCCATTCCTGAATTAGGTTTTAGGAAGATGGAAGCCACGGATTTAAACATACTATGGCAGTCTGAGTTGGTTATGGCACGTACACATGCTTTTCACTTCTTATGTTGACACAGGCAAACGTTTTAGATGTGAATTCCAGCTTACTCATAGCTATGCTGGGCAAAGCAGACAGCATGCCCAACAACTGATGGCTTGACCATACGCTTTGAATAATAAGTATAGTCAACTAGCTGAACTCACAAGGCATAAGGTTGTTGTATCTTTTGGCTTTTCCCGGTTAGGGGTCACCATAGCGGAACTCCGGTCCGCTAATGATTGGCAGTAGATTTTTATGTACCGGCTTGCCAGGCCTGATGCACAACCTTCAACGAAGGTAAGCCCATTCATTGCATGTCTCCACACAGAAGATGCTTTAGCTGAGAATCGAACAGGACAACGTCTTACTGTGAGGTGACAACACTACCGCAGCACCACCACCGCAGCTACCTCACAAGGCATAAGGTAACATGGGCTTATAAAAAGTTTTAGGAACAAGATTTCAGAGGTTAGAATTTTGATTTAATAGTGTTGTATACACAGTGTAACTACATTACAACAATGTATCTGGCATAAATGAAGGTTGAGATTGCATGAATCTTGAAGCAGACCAAAGAGAGATAATTATCTCATAATAAACTGATATGGTCAGAGGCAATTCAGACAAACGGATGCCAGTGTTGTTGTGGCAATAGAAAAACTGAGGACACCCCCCTTCACATTTATATGAAGGCTAAAGTGGTGAACCTGGAGGAAAGATTAATTAGGTCTCAAAAACAGAAGTCAAGCTGCCAAAATAGCACTGGCCAGTAAGCAACACATAATAAAAGAAGTAGACCAAAGATTTCTTGTTCACTCTTTACTGTGCCTCCACCCACTGTCTTGCATATGTTTCCATAAGTAAATTGCAAAAAATAAAGTACAACTGCTTGATTAAATGGAGCTATCTGTTAAAACTCTGGAGGATTGTTGGCAGAACATAAGCTGAGGTTTATCAGGTAAGTTATTTTACTATGCCTGAGCAGCAAATTGAAAAAAAAAACCTCATGCAATGAGCCCCAAGCTGCATGGCTTACAGTGACGAAGCCCTGAGTGCCAGTCACATGACCTTAAATCAATTAATGCATTGAGTGCTGGAGGAGCTGAGTGTGGGTTGAGGCAGTGAGGGCCTGATATCAGTTTACCAATCCTGAGTGAAAGGAGGTGGTTTATCCTTCTGCGATGCTGAGTCCATACCTCTCAACCGCTTACCACAAGAAATCTGGACAAAGTCTAAAATAATGGGGCAACAAAGGCCCAATAGAAGGAACAGATTTTATATATTGCTCTTATAAATATAGAAAATTGCTAGAATAACATAATTTGTGTTAGCATGCATTTTATGAAGAATATGAAGTCTGAAACTCAATTGTATGTCATTATTCGGTGTCTTCAATCCTCAGTGATTTGCCAGAAAAACATACATTTTATGAGGAACAGACTAAAAATATGAGGCAAAAATATGGACATTCTGCGGAAATCTGGACAGTTGATAGGTATTATTCTGACATCTATTGGAGAGAGAGAGAGAGACGGACAGAGATAAAGGTGTATGAAATGTAGCTCTATGCGCCAAAGACATGGCAGCCTTCATGGGGCATGAACAAGAAAGCAAAGCACTCAACAACAGAGGAAAGCATATCAGGCCCTCATATTAGCTTCCAGTGCGGGACATATCAAGCCCTCATATCAGTCTCCAGTGCAGGACATAGCAACCCCTCATATCAGCCTCCAGTGCAGGACATAGCAACCCCCTCATATCAGCCTCCAGTGAGGGACATAGCAACCCCTTATATCAGCCTCCTGTGAGGGACATAGCAACCCCTCATATCAGCCTTCAATGTGCGACATAGCAAGCCCTCATACAAGCATCCAGTGTGGGACATAGCAACCCCTCATATCAGCCTCCAGTGCGGGACATAGCAACCCCTCATATCAGCCTCCAGTGCAGGACATAGCAACCCCCTCATATCAGCCTCCAGTGCGGGACATAGCAACCCCTCATATCAGCCTCCAGTGCGGGACATAGCAACCCCTCATATCAGCCTCCAGTGCGGGACATAGCAAGCCCTCATATTAGCCTCCAGTGTGGGACATAGCAAGCCCTCATATGAGCCTCCTGTGTGGGACATAGCAAGCCCTCATATCAGCCTCCAGTGCGGGACATAGCAAACCCTCATATCAGCCTCTAGTGCAGGAGGGGATGATAGACCAGAAAAAAAACTAAAATATCCTTATGGCTGACCCACTGAGTAACACTCACTCTATTGTTGAGGAACAAATGCACACCCCTAGTAGAATTGTTCAAACAAGTGAAAATTATTATGCAACACTTCTTCAGTGGGTATTTTTTTATGCTTTATCACTACAAAAGTACTTTATTGTCATGTTAAATGACGTTCTGGCCCAATAAAAAGTTATGCTGTGCAAGGAAATGAAACCTTGCCATCTTGATTTCTCTTCCTCAGCAAAGTCATTTAAAAAAAAAGAAAACATGAAAAGTTCATTAAAATGCTGATTTCAGACATAAAAACCTCATCCTACACTAAATGCAAAAAGTACTCTGTCCTCAAACAATATGGCAACCTAGGGGAAAAGCAACCCCAGTACCTAGGAAATAAACAGGTTGCATCCCTGCATGGATATCCTGCTCACATTCATTGCTTGCACCTGTTATTCCTTATCCCATTTATGTCTTCCTTTTTTCCTGTTTTCCTGACCCTTCTCCATAAGTTTTTCTTACTCTTTCCAGCTCTCATAGCCTTAGGTTTATTAGTCCATCATGTCTCCTACAGACTTTATTTTACTTTGACTTCCCATGTTATTCATTTTTGCAGAATGTTATTAAAGGAATAGTAGAATAAATAGAGCTGAAACCTGTTAATATTAGGCAATGAACAGTCCACCAATTTAGGTTGAATTCTCTCTTAAATTACTAGCATATTGCATCTCATTCTCAATACTATATATAACTAAATTCTGATTGTGTAACAGGCATGCCATATTTTGTCTGATTATTCACTAAATGCATTATCAGATCCTCTTATTATAATTTGTGGGACTTTCCTCTCTAGGCATCTGTTGAAAATGGCTTCTACCGAATCATCTATCCCAGCAAAAATATAAACAAGTGAATATATGGAACAGGAATTAATGTGTGATTATAACATTATATTGTTATAAAAACGTATTTATTCATCTAAAATAGCTGCTAACTACTCTGGGTAGGGAAAAACAAGAAGAAAGTACATAAATTGTGGTCTAAATTTAGTAATTCACCTCAACATTTGAATGTGCACTGGAGAAGGTACATCTCAACTGATTTTTAAAGAAATGAATTGAAACAGGACTATCAAACAGATAGATTTATGGAATTTATGAACTGTGCATTGCTGACTGGCATGGGAGATCTTTTCAAAGGTGTGAAAGACCCATGGAGGAGTTGAGAATGAAGTAAAACAGCAAGAGTTAATGCTATACACCATTGCGTGTAAGACTTATTTCTGAATGGTTAAGTTTTCTTTTGATGTCCTCCCTTAAACTTCCCCTGCCTTCTTAGAAATATATTGCATTGTGGATGTGTTATACTGGCAGTTTCTTCTTTCACAGTGAATTTTATTTTGTCTTGATCTTTTTTATAATACCCTGCCAAAGATAACAGAAATGGGCTATGCTGGTTTGAAACAGTATACAACATGAACTCTCTTAGTCCAGTCTGCAGAGAGAATTGTATCCACAAATTCCACCCTTGGCAGGGCCCACAAGTATTTCTTAATTAAATTAGATTAGACGAATATGTACAAAGAGAAATGTATCATGTACAAAGAAATGTGTCAGAAGTCTGAAACTTTTTTTTGAAACATTTGTTACATATATCTTTTGAGTCAGACTACATTAAGAGAACCAAAGATCTTCCTGTTTTAACTGTGTGCTTAGGATATTAGGAACTCTGCCGACTGCCTTTTCCCCCTTTGGGCTACTGTTTGGTTATTACAGTTCAGGAGTCAGTGTACATTCTAGACTGAGCATATCTCTTGCTACTCTTCAGCTTGGAATGCTTTACCTTTGTCTTCATATCTGG